>NC_050090.1:1191866-1348887 GCF_009764565.3 Dermochelys coriacea | reverse complement strand
TCCATCCGTCCCTCTCTTCCCCGTGTGTGTCCATCCATCCGTCCGCCCCGTCTCCATCCGTCCCTCTCTTCCCCGTGTGTATCCATCCATCCGTCCGCCCCGTCTCCATCCGTCCCACCCCCGTCCATCCGTCCCTCTATTCCCCGTGTGTGTCCATCCATCCGTCCGCCCCGTCTCCATCCGTCCCACCCCCGTCCATCCGTCCCTCTCTTCCCCGTGTGTGTCCATCCATCCGTCCGCCCCATCTCCCGCCATCCATCCCACCCCCGTCCATCCGTCCCTCTCTTCCCCGTGTGTGTCCATCCCTCCGCCCCATCTCCCGCCATCCCACCCCCGTCCATCTGTCCCTCTCTTCCCCGTGTGTATCCATCCATCCGTCGCCCCGTCTCCATCCATCCACCCCCCGTCCATCCGTCCATCTCTCCCCATCCACGTACAGCCTGGCCACCCATCCCTCCCTCCTCCCCTGTCTGTCCATCCGTCCATCCGTCTCCGTATGTGTCTGTCCCTCTCTCCGATCTCCATCTCTCTCCATCCGTCCGCCCCGTCTCCATCCGTCCCACCCCCGTCCATCCGTCCCTCTCTTCCCCGTGTGTGTCCATCCCTCCGCCCCATCTCCCGCCATCCCACCCCCCCGTCCATCTGTCCCTCTCTTCCCCGTGTGTATCCATCCATCCGTCCGCCCCGTCTCCATCCGTCCCACCCCCGTCCATCCGTCCCTCTCTTCCCCGTGTGTGTCCATCCATCCGTCCGCCCCGTCTCCATCCATCCCACCCCCGTCCATCCGTCCCTCTCTTCCCCCCTCCACGTACAGCCTGGCCACCCATCCCTCCCTCCGTGCCCTGTCTGTCCATCCGTCCATCCGTCTCCGTACGTGTCCGTCCCTCTCTCCGATCTCCATATCTGTCCATCCGTCCATCCGTCTCCATCCGTCCCACCCCCGTCCATCCGTCCCTCTCTCCCCGTGTGTGTCCATCCCTCCGCCCCATCTCCATCCATCCGTCCCACCCCCGTCCATCCGTCCCTCTCTTCCCCGTGTGTATCCATCCCTCCGCCCCATCCATCCATCCCACCCCCCATCCATCCGTCCCTCTCTCCCCGTGTGTGTCCATCCCTCCGCCCCGTCTCCCGCCAGCCATCCCACCCCCGTCCATCCGTCCCTCTCTCCCCCATCCACGTACAGCCTGGCCACCCATCCCTCCCTCCGTGCCCTGTCTGTCCATCCGTCCATCCGTCTCCGTACGTGTCCGTCCCTCTCTCCGATCTCCATATCTGTCCATCCGTCCGCCCCGTCTCCATCCGTCCCACCCCCGTCCATCCGTCCCTCTCTTCCCCGTGTGTGTCCATCCATCCGTCCCACCCCCGTCCATCCGTCCATCTCTCCCCCATCCACGTACAGCCTGGCCACCCATCCCTCCCTCCGTGCCCTGTCTGTCCATCCGTCCATCCGTCTCCGTACGTGTCCGTCCCTCTCTCCGATCTCCATATCTGTCCATCCGTCCGCCCCGTCTCCATCCGTCCCACCCCCCGTCCATCCGTCCCTCTCTTCCCAGTGTGTGTCCATCCATCCGTCCACCCGTCTCCATCCGTCCCACCCCCGTCCATCCGTCCCTCTCTTCCCCGTGTGTATCCATCCATCCGTCCGCCCCGTCTCCATCCGTCCCACCCCCCGTCCATCCGTCCCTCTCTCCCCGTGTGTGTCCATCCATCCGTCCGCCCCGTCTCCATCCGTCCCACCCCGTCCATCCGTCCCTCTCTTCCCGTGTGTATCCATCCATCCGTCCGCCCCGTCTCCATCCGTCCCACCCCCCGTCCATCCGTCCCTCTCTTCCCCGTGTGTGTCCATCCATCCGTCCGCCCCGTCTCCATCCGTCCCACCCCCGTCCATCCGTCCATCTCTCCCCCATCCACGTACAGCCTGGCCACCCATCCCTCCCTCCGTCCCTGTCTGTCCATCCGTCCATCCGTCTCCGTACGTGTCCGTCCCTCTCTCCGATCTCCATATCTGTCCATCCGTCCGCCCCGTCTCCATCCGTCCCACCCCATCCATCCGTCCCTCTCTTCCCGTGTGTGTCCATCCATCCGTCCGCCCGTCTCATCCGTTCCACCCCGTCCATCGTCCATCTCTCCCCCATCCAGTACAGCTGGCCCCACCCTCCCTCCGTCCCTGTCTGTCCATCCGTCCATCCGTATCCGTATGTGTCCGTCCTCTCTCGTCTCCATATCTGTCATCCGTCCGCCCAGTCTCCATCCGTCCCACCCCGTCCATCCGTCCCTCTTCCGTGTGTCCATCCCTCCGCCCATCCATCCATCCGTCCCACCCGTCCATCAGTCCCTCTCTCCCGTGTGTGTCCATCCATCCGTCCGCCCCGTCTCCATCCATCCCACCCCCCGTCCATCCGTCCCTCTCTTCCCCGTGTGTGTCCATCCATCCGTCCGCCCCGTCTCCATCCGTCCCACCCCCATCCATCCGTCCCTCTCTTCCCCGTGTGTGTCCATCCATCCGTCCGCCCCGTCTCCATCCGTCCCACCCCCGTCCATCCGTCCATCTCTCCCCCATCCACGTACAGCCTGGCCACCCATCCCTCCCTCCGTGCCCTGTCTGTCCATCCGTCCATCCGTCTCCGTACGTGTCCGTCCCTCTCTCCGATCTCCATATCTGTCCATCCGTCCGCCCCGTCTCCATCCGTCCCACCCCGTCCATCCGTCCCTCTCTTCCCCATCCACGTACAGCCTGGCCACCCATCCCTCCCTCCGTGCCCTGTCTGTCCATCCGTCCATCCGTCTCCGTACGTGTCCGTCCCTCTCTCCGATCTCCATATCTGTCCATCCGTCCGCCCCGTCTCCATCCGTCCCACCCCCGTCCATCCGTCCCTCTCTTCCCCGTGTGTGTCCATCCCTCCGCCCCATCTCCCGCCATCCCACCCCCAGTCCATCCGTCCCTCTCTTCCCCGTGTGTGTCCATCCATCCGTCCGCCCCGTCTCCATCCGTCCCACCCCCGTCCATCCGTCCCTCTCTTCCCCGTGTGTGTCCATCCCTCCGCCCCATCTCCATCCATCCATCCACCCCCGTCCATCCGTCCCTCTCTTCCCCGTGTGTATCCATCCATCCGTCCGCCCCGTCTCCATCCGTCCCACCCCTGTCCATCCGTCCATCTCTCCCCCATCCACGTACAGCCTGGCCACCCATCCCTCCCTCCGTCCCCTGTCTGTCCATCCGTCCATCCGTCTCCGTACGTGTCCGTCCCTCTCTCCGATCTCCATATCTGTCCATCCGTCCGCCCCGTCTCCATCCGTCCCACCCCCGTCCATCCGTCCCTCTCTTCCCCGTGTGTATCCATCCATCCGTCCGCCCCGTCTCCATCCGTCCCACCCCCGTCCATCCGTCCCTCTCTTCCCCGTGTGTGTCCATCCATCCGTCCGCCCCTTCTCCCGCCATCCATCCCACCCCCCGTCCATCCGTCCCTCTCTTCCCCGTGTGTGTCCATCCCTCCGCCCCGTCTCACGCCATCCATCCCACCCCCCGTCCATCCGTCCCTCTCTTCCCCGTGTGTGTCCATCCCTCCGCCCCATCTCCCGCCATCCCACCCCCCGTCCATCTGTCCCTCTCTTCCCCGTGTGTATCCATCCATCCGTCTGCCCCGTCTCCATCCATCCCACCCCCCGTCCATCCGTCCATCTCTCCCCCATCCACGTACAGCCTGGCCACCCATCCCTCCCTCCTCCCCTGTCTGTCCATCCGTCCATCCGTCTCCGTATGTGTCTGTCCCTCTCTCCGATCTCCATATCTCTCCATCCGTCCGCCCCGTCTCCATCCGTCCCACCCCCGTCCATCCGTCCCTCTCTTCCCCGTGTGTGTCCATCCCTCCGCCCCATCTCCCGCCGTCCCACCCCCCGTCCATCTGTCCCTCTCTTCCCCGTGTGTATCCATCCATCCGTCCGCCCCGTCTCCATCCGTCCCACCCCCGTCCATCCGTCCCTCTCTTCCCCGTGTGTGTCCATCCATCCGTCCGCCCCGTCTCCATCCATCCCACCCCCGTCCATCCGTCCCTCTCTTCCCCATCCACGTACAGCCTGGCCACCCATCCCTCCCTCCGTCCCCTGTCTGTCCATCCGTCCATCCGTCTCCGTACGTGTCCGTCCCTCTCTCCGATCTCCATATCTGTCCATCCGTCCGCCCCGTCTCCATCCGTCCCACCCCCGTCCATCCGTCCCTCTCTTCCCCGTGTGTGTCCATCCCTCCGCCCCATCTCCATCCATCCGTCCCACCCCCGTCCATCCGTCCCTCTCTTCCCCGTGTGTGTCCATCCCTCCGCCCCGTCTCCCGCCAGCCATCCCACCCCCCGTCCATCCGTCCCTCTCTCCCCCATCCACGTACAGCCTGGCCACCCATCCCTCCCTCCGTGCCCTGTCTGTCCATCCGTCCATCCGTCTCCGTACGTGTCCGTCCCTCTCTCCGATCTCCATATCTGTCCATCCGTCCGCCCCGTCTCCATCCGTCCCACCCCCGTCCATCCGTCCCTCTCTTCCCCGTGTGTGTCCATCCATCCGTCCGCCCCGTCTCCATCCATCCCACCCCGTCCATCCGTCCATCTCTCCCCCATCCACGTACAGCCTGGCCACCCATCCCTCCCTCCGTGCCCTGTCTGTCCATCCGTCCATCCGTCTCCGTACGTGTCCGTCCCTCTCTCCGATCTCCATATCTGTCCATCCGTCCGCCCCGTCTCCATCCGTCCCACCCCCGTCCATCCGTCCCTCTCTTCCCCGTGTGTGTCCATCCATCCGTCCGCCCCGTCTCCATCCGTCCCACCCCCGTCCATCCGTCCCTCTCTTCCCCGTGTGTATCCATCCATCCGTCCGCCCCGTCTCCATCCGACCCACCCCCGTCCATCCGTCCCTCTCTTCCCCGTGTGTGTCCATCCATCCGTCTGCCCCGTCTCCATCCGTCCCACCCCCCGTCCATCCGTCCCTCTCTTCCCCGTGTGTGTCCATCCATCCGTCCGCCCCGTCTCCATCCGTCCCACCCCCCGTCCATCCGTCCCTCTCTTCCCGGTGTGTATCCATCCATCCGTCCGCCCCGTCTCCATCCGTCCCACCCCCGTCCATCCGTCCCTCTCTTCCCCGTGTGTGTCCATCCATCCGTCCGCCCCGTCTCCATCCGTCCCACCCCGTCCATCCGTCCATCTCTCCCCCATCCACGTACAGCCTGGCCACCCATCCCTCCCTCCGTCCCCTGTCTGTCCATCCGTCCATCCGTCTCCGTACGTGTCCGTCCCTCTCTCCGATCTCCATATCTGTCCATCCGTCCGCCCCGTCTCCATCCGTCCCACCCCCGTCCATCCGTCCCTCTCTTCCCCGTGTGTGTCCATCCATCCGTCCGCCCCGTCTCCCGCCATCCATACCACCCCCCGTCCATCCGTCCCTCTCTTCCCCGTGTGTGTCCATCCCTCCGCCCCGTCTCCCGCCATCCATCCCACCCCCGTCCATCCGTCCATCTCTCCCCCATCCACGTACAGCCTGGCCACCCATCCCTCCCTCCGTCCCCTGTCTGTCCATCCGTCCATCCGTCTCCGTACGTGTCCGTCCCTCTCTCCGATCTCCATATCTGTCCATCCGTCCTCCCCGTCTCCATCCGTCCCACCCCCGTCCATCCGTCCCTCTCTTCCCCGTGTGTGTCCATCCCTCCGCCCCATCTCCCGCCATCCCACCCCCCGTCCATCCGTCCCTCTCTTCCCCGTGTGTATCCATCCATCCGTCCGCCCCGTCTCCATCCATCCCACCCCCCGTCCATCCGTCCATCTCTCCCCCATCCACGTACAGCCTGGCCACCCATCCCTCCCTCCGTGCCCTGTCTGTCCATCCGTCCATCCGTCTCCGTACGTGTCCGTCCCTCTCTCCGATCTCCATATCTGTCCATCCGTCCGCCCCGTCTCCATCCATCCCACCCCCGTCCATCCGTCCCTCTCTTCCCCGTGTGTGTCCATCCCTCCACCCCATCTTCCGCCAGCCATCCCACCCCCCCCGTCCATCCGTCCCTCTCTTCCCCGTGTGTATCCATCCCTCCGCCCCATCTCCATCCATCCCCACCCCCCGTCCATCCGTCCCTCTCTTCCCCATGTGTGTCCATCCCTCCGCCCCGTCTCCCGCCATCCATCCCACCCCCCGTCCATCCGTCCCTCTCTTCCCCATGTGTATCCATCCCTCCGCCCCATCTCCATCCATCCATCCCACCCCCCGTCCATCCGTCCCTCTCTTCCCCGTGTGTATCCATCCGTCTGCCCCATCTCCATCCATCCCACCCCCCGTCCATCCGTCCCTCTCTTCCCCGTGTGTATCCATCCCTCCACCCCATCTCCATCCATCCCACCCCCCGTCCATCCGTCCCTCTCTTCGCCGTGTGTGTCCATCCCTCCGCCCCATCTCCCGCCAGCCATCCCACCCCCGTCCATCCGTCCCTCTCTTCCCCGTGTGTATCCATCCCTCCGCCCCATCTCCCGCCAGCCATCCCACCCCCCCGTCCATCCGTCCCTCTCTTCCCCGTGTGTGTCCATCCCTCCGCCCCATTTCCTGCCATCCATCCCACCCCCCGTCCATCCGTCCCTCTCTTCCCCGTGTGTATCCATCCATCCCACCCCCTGTCCATCCGACCCTCTCTTCCCCGTGTGTATCCATCCGTCCGCCCCATCTCCCGCCATCCATCCCACTCCCCGTCCATCCGTCCCTCTCTTCCCCGTGTGTATCCATCCATCCATCCGTCCTCCCATCTCCGTACCTCCGTGTCTTTCTCTACTCGTACTTCTCTGACTCTCCGGTCCCGCGCTCGGTGCTGTATCCTCTTGAGCCCATCCAGACCCTGTGAGGGCTGGCCCAGTTGTTGGTTCTCCTCCCTGCCAGGGGAGTGACCGGCCCCTAGTGTTTCCACCCTGACGCCTCACAGAGGGTGCAGTTGGACGCTGGCTCTTCCCTGTCGCCCTCCGGGCTTCCTCGGGGGAAAGGGCGGGGTGGGTTGGTCCAGGCAGTGCCCATGACCTGCCGGGTGCTGTGGGGGCATGTGAAAGGAATTCAGGGAAAGCTCCTCTCACACTTGTGCACGGACAAGCATGCACGGACACACACTCGCACGCACACACAGATGCACACGCACGGACACATACTCACACATTGCATGGACTCACGCACGGACACACACTCGCACGTGGACACACATAGACACATTCTCTGATTCTCCTGTTCCAGGCAGGAGTCTGGGGGCCCCAGGACCTCGTCCCAAGAGAGAGAGGTGGCACATGGGGTCCAAACGGGGCCCCCCAGCAGCCCCCAGGTGTGACTGTGTTAGCGAGACCCCCCACAGCTCCAAGGGCTTCTGGCCAGTCGGCTCCTTCCCCCCTGCCCACAGCACGCACTAGCACCAGGGGCTCCGGGTGTCCCGGTCTTGGCCCCGGCCGGCTCTTCCACCGAGACGCAGCCCTGGGAGCCCTGACGGCCGACGACATCCGCAGAGCCCGGGAGGCCAGGCGGAAGATGGGCCCGGAGGAGCCGGCTCGGGCTCCTAGGCAGAAGGTGAGGAGGGGTCAGTGGGAGATGCCGGGGGGAGGGGGGCGCAGGCACATCCAGGCCTTGGCATGCTGGGCGGGAGTGCTGTCTGGGGAAAGGGGGCTGGGGGTGTCTTTTAATTGGACTCTTGGTCCAGGACAGGCAAAAGGGGCTGGGGCGGGGGGTGCTTGGGACACTTAAAGGGGCCTCAGCACGTACTAAAGTCCTGGACGTTCAAATGAGTGTGCAGACCAACACAGGGAGAGGGGAAACTGAGGCACGAGGCGGGGCAGGGACGTCACCAGGCAGGGGCAGTGGTGGAGCGTGGGAACGGAGCCCCCATGTCACAGACCTGCCCCCTCCCCTGCTAGACACTCTGGCCCCCCAGCCCTGCCCCTCTTCTCTTCCCGCCAGCTCAGCGAGAGAGCCCGGGAGCGGACGGTGCCCGTGTCACGTGTCGGTCGGCTCGCCAGCTTCGGAGGTAGAGTCCGCGAGAGTCCAGGGCTGAGAAGGGGGGTGTCCGTGTCCCTGCTCTGGGGAGGGAGTGGGGGGGTCTGTCTGTCTGCCTCCCTACTGCCCCCTGCTGGACGGGATGGGCCCTGCTCTGTCTGTGCATGTTGTATCACCAGTGGGTGAGATCACTAGCGCGTGAGTAGCGTGTTGCTATGTGCGTGTACTGGGGGGGCCTCCTGCCCCCACATAGCCCCTTTCCAAACGCGGACCGTGACCCTCCTGGGGACTGGCCAACACCCTCTGCCAGCAAGGGGCTAGCGTGCCCCGCGTCTCGGCCCGGCCAATGGCTCGCCCTGGGCGGGATCCCCGGACTCACACCCTCAACCCCCCAGTGGGTGCCTCCACTGCCCAGCCTCCCGAGCAGCAGCCCTCTGACCTGTGCCTCTTTCCCCAGGTCTGGCGGTGGGGCTGGGCATTGGGGCCCTGGCAGAGGTGGCAAAGAACTCGCTCAATGGGGAGAAGAAGCCAAGGGGTAAGTTGTGGGGCTGGCTTCTGCCTGACTCTCAAAGGGTCAGCCCTGGAGGCTGGATCCCCGTGGCCCATATACCTCTAGGGAGTGGAGGGGGGGCTGGGACGGGTCAGAGGAGACTGGGTTGCTGGCCCATTGATCTCCTATGGGGGCTGGTGGCTGCTGAGATGTGGGTGTCAGCCCAGCCGAGGAACTAGCCCTAGGTCCCCTGCACTCCCCACTTCACTCCCTGCCCCCTTTGCGCAGACGGCAGCGGCTCCGTCCCGGGCTCCAGCCTCTTCCTGTCGGAGACCAACGCGGCGCGGATCGTGGACACGCTGTGCAAGGTGCGGGGTGCTGCCCTCAAAATCGGGCAGATGCTGAGTATCCAAGGTAGGCGCCTGCCCGCCTGGCTCCACCCCTTGGCCCTGGCCCCTCAGCCTTGGGGGAAGGGCCTGTCCCTGGAGGGGGCGGGTGTGCACAGAGAGCCCCCCACCCCGCACGCTGGGCACACGAATGTCACAGGGTGTCAGTGACGCTCAGGACCCTCTGTACAGCTCTGGGGCAGGATTGGCCCCCTGAGATCCACCCCCAAAGTACTCTATGCTGTCCCTGCCCCCAAAGGCCCATAGGGACGGAGTGTGAACTAGAGCAGCCCGCAGGCTACTCTAGCTGACATAGGGGCCCAGGGTACAGAGCAGGGGGGTTAGAGCTGTAACCCCTAGGGCAGGGATGAGGGGCAGGGAGCCAGGCTCTCTGGGTTGGGCTGCACAGGGGGGCTGTAGTCTGAGCCTGGCTGCCTCTCCCGGGTGCTGAGTCTGGCAGGGTGTGGGGGGACGCTTCTGGGCCCGGGAGCACCCCGCTGACCAGCCAGCTTCTCCCCGCAGATAACAGCTTCCTCAGCCCGCAGCTGCAGCGGATCTTTGCGCGGGTGCGGCAGAGTGCAGACTTCATGCCGGCCTGGCAGACCAGGGTGAGTGAGGGCCGCCCCATGGCGTGTATCCCGGGGGGGGCCAGGCACAGCCCGGTTGCTGCTGCAACGTCCTGCTGGCGATGGAACTGAGATCCCCCAGGCCCATGGAGCCGGTGCCCGAGAGATGAGATGCTCCGGTGTGCCCCCGGGGGGTGGCTGGGCCGCCCCGGGGCAGGGTCCTGGCTGAGTGTGTCTCTCCCCCCCCCTCGGCATTTCAGAGGGTGCTGGCGGAGGAGCTGGGGCCAGACTGGCGGGAGATGGTGGCCTCCTTTGAGGAGACACCCTTCGCAGCAGCTTCCATTGGCCAGGTGCACCTCGGGGTGCTCCGCGATGGGACAGAGGTGGCCATGAAGATCCAGGTGAGCAGCCTGTGCCCCCCAGCACCCATGGGTGGCAGCCTCAGGGTAGCCGGGGCCAATTACAGAGGGAGCATCAGAAAGGTGTTAGAGCAGGGGGGCTGGGAGCCAGGACTCCTGGGTTCTCTCCCCAGCCCTGGAGGGGCATGGGATCTGGTGGTTAGAGCAGGGGGGCTGGGAGCCAGGACACTTGGGTTCTCTTCCTGGCTGTGGGAGGGGACTGGGGTCTAATGGTTAGAGCAGGGGGGCTGGGAGCCAGGACTCCTGGGTTCTATTCCTAGTTCTGCTACTGCCTTATTTTGTGACCTTAATCAGCTCCCTTCCCTTCTGGGTACCTCAGTTTCTGCTGAGTGGGTCAGTGGCCCTGGCTGATCTCCCGGGCAGGGGTTGGGAAGGGCTCTGAGCTGGGGGGGGCCTGGCACTCCCCCCTCTGTTCTCCGAGCCAGCTCCTCTCTCTTCCTCCCTGCAGTACCCGGGCATAGCCCAGAGCATCCGGAGCGACGTGGAGAACCTGGTGGCTCTGCTGAGGCTCACTGTGGTGCTCCCCGCAGGTAAGGGTCTGCGCCGGGCCTGGGGGTGGGGGGGTTACCCAGCATCTCACCTGCCCCTGGGCATGGCCTGCTCTCCTGGGGCTTCCTTCCTGACCCCGCCAGCCTGGGCACAAGGTGCCCCCTTCCCTCAAGGGCTGCATGGCCTGCTGCAGGCAGATGGGAGTCCCCCCCAGTCAGCAGCCTCACCCCCCTCTGCCCTCCCCAGGCCTCTTCGCCAACAACACACTGCAGGTGCTGCAGAGAGAGCTGGAGTGGGAGTGCGACTACCGACGCGAGGCTGACTGCGCCCGGAGCTTCAGGTACCGCCCGCGGGGCCCCGGGCAGGGTCCTGGACCCCCAGCCCACGTTCAGGGCAACGTGCCCGGCTCCGGCGTTAGCGGGGCGGCCCCCGGGGACTCCGTGTCCCAGCATGCCCGGCTCTGGCATTAGCGGGGTGGCCCCTGGGGACTCCGTGTCCCAGCATGCTCTGCTCCAACTGAGCTAAGCCACCTGTGGGCTACTCCTTGGCCCCCTTCTAGCAGGGCTGCCCGGCCCCCTAGAAGCAGTGTCCTGCCAGCTCAGAGCTGGGGGCCTGGTGGCTTCCTACCTCTGGAGGTAGGGGCTCCTGGCTGGCAAAGCCAGGGGTAGCCAGCGGCATCCTGCTGCCCCCGCAGGGAACTCCTGGCTGGCGACCCTTTCTTCGAGGTGCCCAGGGTGGTGGGCGAGCTGACGACGCGGCGGGTGCTGACCATGGAGCTGGGGAGCGGCGTCCCCCTGGATCAGTGCCAGGAGCTGCCCCAGGACATCCGGAACGAGGTGAGCTGGTCCGACGAGCATGACAGCCAGGCTGCCCCCTCAGTGAGGTGGGGTCTAGTGGTGAGAGCAGGGGGGCTGGGAGCCAGGACGCCTGGGTTCTATCCCAGCTCTGCCTCTAAGCTGCTGTTTGCCCTGGAGCCAGTCCCCGCGTCTCCGGGTCGGCAGCGTGGGGATTATGACCCTGTGGGGCAGGCCCTGCTGGCTCCGTGTCTGTGCAGCGCCTGGCGCGGCAGGGCCCCCGATCAAAGCTCCCATAACTGCGATCCTGGGGCCTGGCCTGCTGGTAATTCCCCTCCCCCGCTGCCCCCCCAGATCTGTCACAATATCCTGCATCTCTGCCTGCGGGAGCTCTTCCAGTTCCGCTTCATGCAGACGGACCCCAACTGGGCCAACTTCTTCTACGACGCTTGCAAGCACCAGGTGGGTGTGGGTCCTGGCCGGGGGAGGGGGACCATGGCAGGGGCACGCTCTGCAGGGCAACACCAGAGCCAGGGGGGCTGCAGGAGAGCAGGTGAGCCCATGCCAGCGCCTCGGGGTTGGGGAGCCCCCCGGCCCCCTTTACACAGTTCTGCCCCTCATGGGGCTGCTGGCTCCGGGGGGGGTCTCTGCTGGGAGCAAGAGCCATGCCAGGGCCGCCCTGGGAGGTGGGGTTACCGTAATACACATAGTAATTGCCCCCCAGAACCCTGGCCTCTAGGAGCTACCCTAATACATGTAATAGTTGCCCCCCAACTCTGGCCTTTAGGGTACTGTAATATACATAGTAATCATCCCCCTGGCCTCTATGGCTACCCTAATACACATAGTAGTTCCCCCTCTGTCCCATGGGGTGCATCAATCCCAATCTACCCAGTGCTATGCGGCTGAATTATTCATCGAGTCCTCTCTCTAGCGAGGAGCTCGCAGATCCGCTCCGTGGCCCGGGCAATAAAAAATACATCAGCCAAACCCTTCTGGCCAAGCGCCAGGCAGAGCCCCAGCCGCCAGCAAAGGCCAGCTGAGTACGGAGCATTCTCAGGGCCCAGCAGCAGCAAGTTCCACAGGTGTGCGGGGTAGGGCCATGCTCGAAATCAGGCGATCCTGGCATTTCCTGGTGTGGTGCCCATGCCTGGAGCAGGCCTGAACCACAGCCCAATGCAGGCAGCCCCCTAAGAAACTGCCCGGGGCTCTGAGCCGCTGCTGTCGTTCCAGGTGACCTTGCTGGATTTCGGAGCAAGCCGGCCCTTCAGCAGGGAATTCACCCATCACTACATCGAGGTATGGGCGCGTTCGCCTGGCTGCCCACCCCGCAGGAGCCTGCCTGTCTGTATCGGGGACATGCCCCCCCCCGGCTGCTGCCTTGGAGCCCCCGGGGTTAGAGGCAGAGGGGGCGGGGGCTAGGGCACTGTGTTGGTGGGTATGATGCAGAAGGGAGGGGGAGTGTTGACCTGGGGATGTGGCAGGGGAGTTTCACTGGGGATGGGAGACCTGAGAGCCTGTCACCTGAGCCGGGAGGGGGAGGTAACACCTCTGCCCGGGAAACTGGACAAAGGCTGCAGGAGGGAGCCTGCTGGGGGGGTTTTGGTTTCAGGTGGGTGCTGGGTGGTCGAATGGAGGGAACCCCAAGGCTGGGGTCTAAGCTCCCGGCCCCCCTAGAAGGACTTGACTGAGGGGTCCTGATTGTACCCACAAGCTCTGTTTTAGGCTGTGTTCCTATTGTCCAATAAACTTTCCATTTTACTGGCTGGCTGAGAGTCACAGTGAATCCCTGGAAGAGGGGTGCAGGCCCCGGACTCCCCCACACTCTGTGACAATGGGACACTTGGATTCCCTTCCCAGCTCTGGGCAAGTTAGCGCCCCGCCCCGTGCCTCAGTTTCTCCTCCCACCCTGTGTCTGTTCAGACTGGAAGCTCTTTGGGGCAGGGACCGTCTCTCACTCTGTGTGCGGTACCTGGTGCTAAGGGGCCCTGATCTCGGCCGGGGTCTGTGCTGTGCCCGATGCAATGGGGGGTGCTGGCGAGAGGCACAAGGGGGCGCCATGCTGCAGGGGCCAGCAGGGGGTGGGGGCTGGCAGTCAGGGCTGACCCTAGGGCAGCACTAGGGGGCGCCCTGCAGCTGTTCTCACCTGGCCCCTCCCTGCTGCAGGTGGTGAAAGCTGCAGCCGAGGGGGACAGGGCCAAGGTGCTCCAGAAATCCAAAGACCTGAACTTCATGACGGGCTTCGAGACCAAGGTGAGCGGTTGGGCTGGGTGTGTGCTGGGGGCCAAGCAGGGACTTTGTGGGTGGAGAGTCAGGGGCGCCAGGGGGACAGGCTGGGCTGGGCAAGCAGGGGCTGCGGGTCAGGAGTGAGGAATGCTGGGGGGGGCAGGGCTAGGATAGCAGGGGGCTGTGGGTCGGGGTGAGGGGCGCTGAGGGGTGGGGTGGACAGGGCTGAGCTAGCGGGGGCTGTGGGGCGGGAGACAAGGGCACTGAGGGGGCGGAGGTGGGGCTGGGCTAGCAGGGGCTGCAGATCGGGAGTGAGGGGCACCGGCAGATCTGGGGGGCAGGGCCAGGCTAGCAGGGGCTGCGGGTCAGGAGTGAGGGGCACCGGCACAGCTGGGGGGGAGCCAGGGCTGGGCTGGCAGGGGGCTGCGGGTCGGGAGTGAGGGGCACTGGCAGAGTCGGGGGGGAGCCCAGGCCTGGGTAGCAGGGGCTGCGGGTCGGGAGTGAGGGGCATCGGCAGAGCTGGGGGGTTCTGTGCAGGGGTTTGGCTGTTCCAGTAGCTGACCCTGCCCCCTCCCCCCCCCGTGCCCAGGAGTTCGAGGAGGCGCACGTGGACACGGTGATGATCCTGGGGGAGGCTTTCTCCGCCCCGGGGCTCTTTGACTTCGGGGCCCAGAGCACCACGCGGCGCGTGCAGGCCCTGATCCCCGTCATGTTGCGCCACCGGCTGACGCCGCCCCCCGAGGAGAGCTACGCCCTGCACCGCAAGCTGGCTGGCTGCTTCTTGCTCTGCGCCCGGCTGCGTGCCCGCATCCCCTGCCACAGCCTCTTCCAGGAGCTCTACGGGCAGTATTGGGCCCGGGAGCGGGGCACCTAGCACCGGGGCAGGGCCTGGGACCCCAAACAGGACCTCTCTGCACCCAGACCCTGGCTGACTGGAAAGACCGGAGCCTTCGCTGCCGTGGGCTGGGAGCTCTGGGCCGAGCTCCGGGGGCTGTCTGTGCCCGCGGCCCTGCCACACCGTGCCCGCGAGTGTCGCGGTTCTGTCGTCGCTCCGTGCCCATTAAATCTGGCACCTGGGCTGGGCCTTGTCAATTTCTTCCCCTGCCGCTCCCCCATCCCTGAGTCAGGTCCCGATTCCACGCCCCCCTCCCCCCCCCCGCTACTGCTGCTCCCCGCAGAGAGGGCTGCAGGGGAGCAGGGGCTGGCCCAGCTGGAGGGAGACGGGGTGGCCCAGTTGGTTAGGGGGCACTTGGGGGGCAGAGTCCTGCTGCCCCCAGCTGGTTCCTGCAGAGCCAGGCAAAGACATGGATGCAATTC
This sequence comes from Dermochelys coriacea, assembly GCF_009764565.3. Lineage (NCBI taxonomy): Eukaryota > Metazoa > Chordata > Testudines > Dermochelyidae > Dermochelys > Dermochelys coriacea. The sequence continues at coordinate 1,334,217 of NC_050090.1, read as the reverse complement.
CCATTTTGCAGCTCCTCCCCCGCAGCAGGGCCAGCCTCCCATCCAGCTCTGCGCCATCCCGGTGTCCCACATTCAGGCCCCATGACAGCGGCAGACGCTTTTGGTCTCTTTCCAAGGCTTTCATCTCGTGTTTTCAGCCCCCGCCAACCCCCCCACTGCAGCTTCCCTGGCTGGGTGGGCAGGACTGGGGACAATCCAGCCCCAGCGCAGGGAGCGAATGGGGCCAGGCCATGAGGGAGCCGATTCCGGGAACTGCCGGGGATCCTCTCTTCAGAGCCAAATCCCCGGGGAGCCTGGCCTGATGGAGACGAGTTCCCGGCCATGTGCCCGCCGCCCCCCCCGGGAAGCCAGCTCCAGCTGCCGCCTCTGCCAACTGCGGGAGCTGGCACTTCGCCCGGCCGGGCCCCAGGCAGACCCCTGCGCTAGAGAGGACAGGCCCATTCCCTGCCCCCCCCGAGCCAGCCCGTCCCCTGCTGGGGTCGGATCGGAGCCAGTGCCCCCTAGAGGGAAAAGGCCCCGTGGCCCATTCCTCAGGAGCAGGCAGCTGGTTTTAATCTGAGTGTTTCCGGCTAACGTCACGGCAGCTCCCGAGAACACGGCAGATTTTCCCACCACAAGGACGTGCAAAACCCAGCTCCAGATGGTTCGATTTCCGCAACTCCGCCCGGGCGGCCACAGCCGGACCTGACTGTCTCATGCTGACAGAATCCCTTGGGTCACAGTCCCAATGATAGCCCCCAACCGAGATCAGGGCCAGGCGCTGCCGAGACCCCGAGATCAGGGCCTGGCACTGCCCAGACCCCAAGATCAGGGGCCTGTAGGGCTGGGTGCTGCCCAGACATGGGGTGGGACAAGCTCTGCCCCAAAGAGCTCACCGTCTAACCAAAGAAGGATTATCTCAATTTTTCAGATGGGGAAACTGAGGCCCAGAGAGCCAACATGCCCACATCGTCTGGGCATGGAACTCGGCTCTCCTGCGTGTGTCCCCACCAGCGCCCGGCTCGCTTCCCTTGACTGGGCCGGCAAGATGGGCTGCAAGGGGGCGTCACACCCTCACCGTCCCCTCCCTCACCAAGCCGAATGCAGCTGGGCTGACGGGGCGGCACCGTGGGACTGGGGGTGGCCAGGTGAAGCATGTGGCGGTGAGGCTGAGCCCTGGCAGCTGCTTCCTGGCAGGGGGTCATTCATTGGTCTATATTGGTAGTGGGTCCCAGCGCTGGGGGGGGCTGGGAGCCAGGACTCTCGGATCCTATCCCCAGCATGGCACATTCATCCCAGGGCCACGGCAACCCTCCCCGGCCGCGCGGTGGCTCATTCGTAGCCCAACCCCCCTGGGCCACCTTCATTTATTACAACGCACAACCTGTTATTGCCTTTGACAGATGGGCACCAGCCCCCCCGAATCCAGATTCCTGGTCCCCCTGTTCTAACCACCAGACCCCACTCCCAGAGCCGGGGACAGAACCCAGGAGTCCTGCCCCCTATAGGGTGTTGCTCGGTGAGTTGGATCGATGCTCTGGCCAGGCAGCATTTTCGTTCCTGCGCGGGCAAACAGCCTCATCCCTGCTTGCAGCCCCCTCCGGCGAAGTCACCCCCCCATGACATCAGAGCTGGCGATGCCATGCTGGTTCCGGCATCGCAGGTGAGCAAGCCGGGCCAGCCGCAGCTGGGAGCTGCCGAGGGGCAGGGCGGGGGGAGCTGCAGGCCCGGTCTGGAGAGGGGGCCACAGCGTCTAGCCCCTGGCACTGGGGTCCCCAGCCAGAGCCATGGCAGCCCGGCCGTGTGCGGCTCCGTCCAGCCCGTGCTCAGCCACCCTCTGTCAGGTCTGAACCGATTTAAGGGTGTCCACACACACAAAGGTGCCCCACGCCCAGTCGATTGAAGGGGGGGGGGATCCCATCTCTCACTTGCTCTGTGCAGGGGTTCTAGTTGGTTGGGGTGAGACAGGTGTGTGTTGGGGGGGCAGCGATGGATCTGCTCTGGGGATCTGTTGTTCAGAGGAAGGTGGCCAAGAGGTAAAGGGGCCACCCGTCCTCCCCACACACCCTTGCCTCTGAGAACCAGGCCCGGTCTGGGGGCCAACTCTTGTGCCTACAAAGGGTGGGGAGGGCTATTTGCATATGCATGAGCCTGGGGGCCAATGGGAGCAAGCTGAGGGACTCTTGCGCCAAAAAAGGGGGGGGGTAGGTCAGGAAGGCTTATTTGCATATTCATGAGCCCAGCGGCCAATGGGAAGAGCCGGGGTGGGGGCTGAGGCCGTTTTGTAAATGAGGGGAGGGAAGGAGGGGGTTGTGGTCAATGCAGAGTTCATTTGCATATGTAGGATCCCACAGCCAATGGGAGGGGAGCGGAGGGGCGCTGGGAAAGGCCTGGCCAATGTGGGGGCGGGGGCCGTGAGACCTCGCGCAGAGGGGGCGGGGCTCATGTGCATATTGATGCGGCGGGGGCGTGGCCAGCGGCTGGAATGCTCCCGGGGAGGGGAAGGCGGCGCGTGCGTGCGACACTGTAACCGGGGCCGGGGCCGGGGCTGGAGCTGGAGCCGGGGGCGGCCGGGGGCCGCTCGGTGCCTGCGGAGCCAGCGCCCGGGTAAGGACTGGCCGGGGGGGGTCCTGGGCTCCGATCCCCTCCCGCGCCTTGTGCACGTCGCATCTGCCCCCCCGGGCAATCAGTCTCGGAAAGGTGGGGGCTGAGCTCCGAAAATCCTGCCCGCCTCGGGGCCTCCCTCTCCCCCAGTGGCGGCTGCACTGGGGGGGGCTCTAGCAAAGCGGGACCCCCCCATCCTCTCCCCTCCCTGCATTTATTATAGATCCCATCTCGGGGAGGGGGGGTCATCAGACCGGATGGGTTTATTAGACTGCGGTCTGCAGCATGCTGGGGGGGGGGGACTTCTGGAGAGCCCCCCCCACCCCTGGTGCTGGGTCCGGGCGGGGAGAGGAAGGCAGCTGAGATGCCAAGGCTGGGCTCTGGGCCTGGCTTTGCCCTCCCCCCCCGATTATTTTCTCCAAAGCCACATAAACGAGAGAGGGGTCTGTGCCCCCCCCCAAGGGTAGGTGGCTTTTGGGTTGCTCCCTTCCCTAGGCCTGCACAAACTGGGGGGGTCTGGGCCTCGGGTCGGGATGGGGAATTTGATTGTTTTTTGCAGAGTTGGAGCGGGGGTCAGTGCTGGAAAAAAGGAAATTCCCTCTCCGCCCCCCCAAAAGGAGGGAGCCGCGCAGAGGAGAAATGTGTCATTTATTTTTCTAGCGTTTTGCAGATCTGGCAGGACTGTGGTTCGGGGCCTTGGAAACCAGAGGCAGCCGTCGAGGGGGGGGCTGAGCGCTGGCAGATGGCGCAGGCTGGGCGATCGATCCAAACCACGCGGGTGTGATCAATTGCCCCAGGGCGCCGTGGAACTGGGGGGCGCCCATTTGCACAGCGCCCCGTCTGGCGTGCTTGACGCTGGTGGGTTATGCTGGCTGGGCCCGCCGATTTTTAGATCGGAATCTGAGGGCGAGGGGTGATGCTATCCAGTTGGGAGGGGGATAAACTCTTGCAGGTTCGCGCGTCTCGACAGGGTGCGGACGGAAGAGGAGCTGGCGTCAGGGAGACCGGATTTAGGGTCTCCCCACGGCTGTGCCCTGGTGCCCCCTTCTGCTGCAAAGAAACCACCCGAGGTCGGTGCCGGTTACCCGCCCAGGGCAGTTTCTTTCAGACACAGGAGACCGGGGGTGTGGACAATCAGGAGGGACCTCAGGCCGCCCCACAATAGCCAGGGGAGCCTGGCACACAGGGGAGCTGCTTCTGTGGGCCAGTCTGTGGAGTGCGTGGATGGGGAAGGGGCCGATATTCCCTCTCCTGAAAACAGCTAGTTCTTGGGGGGTGCCTCCACGTCTGGGGGTGACCGATCTTTTTCAGGGTGTGCCTGCCCCGGCAGGGGCGGAGGAGATATTTGTCACACCCAAACCAAGGGGACTTTCCCCAGTGCAACCCCTCCCTTCCCTGACCCCTCTGATCTCTGGCTCCTTGCCCCGTAATTCCCAGGCTGGGGCGTGTTTGCTCTGGGAACAGGTGGCGGCTGCAGCCGGCCTGGGGATGTGACAGTTTTGCTGGGGAAGCAAGGATGTGGCGTATCCCAGGCAATGATCAAAAGACACCCCCCACCACCACCCTCCCAGCCGCTTGCCTTAATCATGCGGCCCCTGGATACTCAGTGACTCAGGAGCCTGGGGAGGGGGGCAGGGGAGTGGATGGGTCTTTATTTTCCAGGCTGCTCCTGGGAGGCCTTGTTGCGGTACAGATTATTCCCCCGCCGCGCCCAGGCCTGGCTGCCCGGGACCCCGGGTCTCTGCATCTGGCTCTGGGGAGGGGCTGGGTGCAGGGGCCAGCACAAGGGGGAGTCATGGGGACTGGGGCTTTGGGATTCTGCTCTGGGCAGGGGACTCAGGCATCCGGACTCCTGGGTTTGCTCCCTGGTGCTCCACATGAAGGGGCTCAGTGGTTCCCAGCTCTCTGGCTCTCCGTTCTCCAGGCACGGAGCAGGGGTGGAGTCTGGGAAGCGCTTTGAGGGATGTTAAAGGGTCGTATTTCTGCACAGTCCCTACACACTGGAGCTTGGTCCAGGCCACGCCTGGAACAGCAGGGGAGAGCTCCCTGCATAAACAACTGCCCCGCCCCAGAGACGGCTGCATCTCGGCGCTCGAGGAGGGGTCCCTGGATAACCGGCCCCTGCACCCCACCCCAGAGATGGCTGCATCTCGGTGCCGTGCAAGGGGGTCCCTGGATAACCAGCCCCGCACCCCACCCTAGAGACGGCTGCATCTTGGCACCGGGTGAGGGGGTCCCTGGATAACCAGCTCCCGCACCCCACCCCAGAGGCGGCTGCGATTCATCCTGTCTAGTCTGTACGGAGGCTGGGATCTCCCCAGGGGCCGTCGGGCTCCGGCGCTGAACTCGGGCTAGGCCCGGATTTTCCGGGCAGCTCAGCTGGAGGGGACACCGGGGCCATTCATAGGGAAGGCACTGGGCCAGGAGCCAGGACTCCTGGGTTCAATTCTCAGCTCCGCCACTGGCTCCCTGCACCTCCCTTTCCCCATCTTGTGCCTGGGAGCTCTCGGGGGCAGTCCTGGCTCCCAGCTCCCCCACATCCCTGCTCTAACCACTAGACCCCCCTCCCCACCAAGAGCTGAGGATAGAACCCAGGAGTCCTGGCTCCCAGCTCCCCCACATCCCTGCTCTAACCACTAGACCCCCCCCCCCTGCCAAGAGCTGAGGATAGAACCCAGGAGTCCTGGCTCCCAGCCCTAATCCCTGCCTGCTAGATCACACTTCAGTAGGGATGTGGCCTGTTTCTTGGATCTCCTTCCTTCTGTATTCTCTCTCCCCCCACTGTGATTGCTCTGTGCCTTAGTTTCCCCTGTGCACATGGGGTGTGAATCCCTAGCTCTCTGCTGGGTCGTCCTCCCCGTGGATCCCAGAGCCCAGCCGGGGTGGAGAGTGGGGACCGGGGCCTGGAGTGCACGGTTGGCAGCGGGGCTGATGCGGCAGGGTGGGGGGCACTTGCCATGGGGGAGCGTGCAGGAAGCGCTCCCACTCCTCAGCCCCTGGCAGAGACAACCACAGAGATCCCCAGGGCCGGCCTGGCTGAGCTCAAGGGGCTGGGGGGGACGGACGGCTGGGTTCAAGGGGTCCCAGACGCCAGCCGGGAGCCGGCAGGAAGTTGGGAAACGATCTGGAATTATTAGCATCCGTTAGAGCCACATCAGAGGCCAGCTGCTGCTGGAGCCTCCAGCCAATTGGGAACACTAGGACTCCAGGTCCCCCTCCCAGCTCTGGAAGGGGAGTGGGGTCTAGTGGGTAGAGCGGGGGGAGGTCTGGGAGCCAGGATGCCTGGGTTCTCTCCCTGGCTCTGGGAGGAGAGTCAGGACTCCTGGGTTCTAATCCAGGCTGTCAATAAGTCACTGTGGGGTAGGTCACGTCCTGTGACTCAGTTTCCCTGTGACCAGCATAGCTCCTTCCCAAGGAGCTTGTGGGGCTGGATTGATCCACCAAAGGGAGTCAGGAGCTTTGGGCCGGGGGGGGGGACGGGGGTTGGTGCCCTGCCAGGTACCCACAGAAATGCAGCTCCACCCAGCCCACCCTGCGTGGCCACATGCGGAGCTGATCAAGGACAGGGGCTGGCCTCGGAGCCCCCCTGGAGCTGCCCCCACGGGCAGGGCTGTGTCCCAGGCCGGAGCAAGCCCCCGAGCTCAGCTCTGCTCTGGGGTCCCTGCCAGGGGGAGGGGCAGCAGCACTGGCAGGCGACTGGCACGGGAGGGGGGTTTCCTGGTGTCTCCGGAGCGGAGCCAGGCCCCCAGAGCTGTGGGTAGGGGCAGACAATGCCAGCGGCTGGGCCGCACAGGTCCCTGGGCGAGGCATCCGCTTGGCTCTGCTCCATGGGCACAGTCTGGACTGGGCCCCCCCAGCTCCTCCCGCACTTCCCGCAGGGCTGGGAGCTGGGCACCGGCGGGGCAGCGCCAGCCCTATGGAGGGGGGCGTGAATGGGGAATATTTATCTCCCCCTCCCGGAGCTGGGGGAGCTCAGCCCTTCAGGGGGTGGACAGGCTGGGCTGTTACTGTCGGGGCTCTGGGAGCTGGTGTGTTATTGTAGGGTCTCTGAGGGCTGTGGCTCCGGGGTCTGCTGTGTTGTTGCAGGGTCTCTAGGCATGTTGGCTCTGGGGTCTGGGCTGTTATTGTAGGGTCTCTGGGGGCTGTGGCTCCAGGGTCTGGGCTGTTACTGTAGGGGCTCTGGGAGCTGTTGTGTTATTGTAGGGTCTCTGGGGGCTGCGGCTCCGGGGTCTGTTGTGTTGTTGTAGTGTCTCTAGGTGTGTTGGCTCTGGGGGCTGGTGTGTTATTGTAGGGTCTCTGGGGGCTGCGGCTCCGGGGTCTGGGCTGTTACTGTAGGGGCTCTGGGAGCTGTTGTGTTATTGTAGGGTCTCTGGGGGCTGCGGCTCCGGGGTCTGTTGTGTTGTTGTAGTGTCTCTAGGTGTGTTGGCTCTGGGGGCTGGTGTGTTATTGTAGGGTCTCTGGGGGCTGCGGCTCCGGGGTCTGGGCTGTTACTGTAGGGGCTCTGGGAGCTGTTGTGTTATTGTAGGGTCTCTGGGGGCTGCGGCTCCGGGGTCTGTTGTGTTGTTGTAGTGTCTCTAGGTGTGTTGGCTCTGGGGGCTGGTGTGTTATTGTAGGGTCTCTGGGGGCTGCGGCTCCGGGGTCTGGGCTGTTACTGTAGGGGCTCTGGGGGCTGGTGTGTTATTGTAGGGTCTCTGGGGGCTGCAGTTGGTCTGGTATTGATTTGATTCTTGCTAGTTTCACTTTGAATTCCAGTCCGTCCCGCCCCCGCTTCCCCCCCGCCCTGGTCCCCGATACTGTCCAGCCTGGTCTGATTTGTCTGAGCTAGGACCCCGATCCCGCCAGGAAAACTAGCCCTGCGCTTTATTTCACCCAGGCTGTTGCTGACAGGGGTAGGGGGGACTTGTCCCCCCATTCTTTGGGAAGGCACCCCACATTCCCTTAGCCTGCTGGGGGGGCATCCTTTCCCCCTCCCCCAAGGGCTCAACACCCCAGCTCCCAGTGGCCGGACACCCCCTAGGAAATCCCGGCCCCACGCTCGAGGGGGCAGTGGGTATATAGGGGGAGGAGGTGGGGGTGTTCAGGAGATCGGGCGTGCAGGGGGGTTGGGGGCTGGGTGGGGGAGCAGCTGAGGAAACAAACCCCTTTGGCCAAATGTTTGCCCGGCCCCGACCTCCCCGCACGGCTCCAGCTGGTGTTGAGGGGGGCGGGAGGGAGGACAGCTGTCGGGAGCCCTGTGCTGATTCAGGGCAGCTGCCTCCCTCGGGGGAGGGGGGGTTACCATGGGGCTGGCCCCCCAGCGCGGCCTTTTGTTCTGGCCGCGCTCGGTTGTCTGGGGCTGATTTTAAATCAAGACCCCGATGCGGGCCTGGCCCTTCCCTCCCACCCCTTCCCCCCCATTGCAGTCCTGGCCCCTCCCCCCAGCATTTCACACACCCTCAAAACACAGGCCTGGCCCCTGCCCTTCCCTCCCCATCTTCCCCACTCCCCCTCCAACGCAGGCCTTGCCTCCCCTTGGCCCCATCGCTCCATTGGCCCCCCCTCACAGCCCCGAAGAGCTCCCCCAGCCCCTCCCTGGCCCAGTCCCACCCCGCAGCCCGCCCCTTTCCTGTCCCCCCCAGGAGTCCCCCCAGCCCAACCTGCCCACCTTCCGCTACCAGCCACGGCCCCCCAGTCTCCAGCCCCGACAATCTGCTTTGGGGGGTTCCATCTTGGCCCCTTTTGTGCCCCTTATTAGGAGCTGGGAAGCATTGTGTGGGGCACAGGCCAGCTTGGCACAGAGGGGCCCCCAGCAGATGCCCTCTGTGGGGGGGGGGGGGGTTATATTGGTCCATAGCACCACCCCGCTCGGCCAGGGCCCCGCAGCCCCCCCTCGCCCCCCGTGCCATTCGTGTTTCGGGCAAACGCTGAACCTTCCTGCATTTTGGGGCACCAGAGGCTGACGAATGGGGGGAACCCAGCTCGGGGAGGGAGGGGCTGAGTGTCTCCCAGGGGTGAAGAGGCAGCTCGTGCGAACTGGGAGGGGACCCTGGAGGTGGGGTGCACGTTCCCCAGAATGATCCTTGTGTCTGTCCACAATGGGAGCTCCTGAGGGCAGTCCTGGCTCCCTGCCCCCCCCCCCCGCTCTAACCACTAGCCCCCGCTCCCCTCCGAGAGCCGGGGAGAGAACCCAGGAGTCCTGGCTCCCAGCCCCCCCTCTAACCACTAGACCCTCCTCCCCTCCCAGAGCTAGGGAGAGAACCCAGGAGTCCTGGCTCCCAGCCCTCCCCACTCTAACCACTAAACCCTCCTCCCCTCCAAGAGCTGGGAGAGAACCCAGGAGTGCTGGCTCCCAGCCCCCCCCGCTCTAACCACTAGACCCTCCTCCCCTCCCAGAGCTGGGAGAGAACCCAGGAGTCCTGGCTCCCAGCCCCCCCCCCGCTCTAACCACTAGACCCTCCTCCCCTCCCAGAGCTGGGAGAGAACCCAGGCGTGCTGGTCCCGGGTGGGTTGCAGTGGGGGCCCCGGACTCACCCCCGTCTCCCCCAGGCCCCGGCGGTGGCGCGATGAACAAGCTGCGGCAGAGCCTGTGGCGGAAGAAGCCGGCCTACGTGCCCGAGGCCAGCCGGCCCCACCAGTGGCACGCGGACGAGGAGGCCGTGCGCCGGGGCAAGTGCAGCTTCCCTGTGCGGGTGAGTCCGCTGGGTGGGGGGCTCACGCACGCTGGCAGGAGAGTGGGTGGGTCCCATGGGCTGGCACGTCTGGCACACCCTCTGCTCGCACACCTGCGCACACCTGTGTGCGAGCGGCTTTCACGCACACGTGCCCAGTGTCATGCACAGGCTCAGCTCAGCGGGGTGCACAGAGGTCTGTGGGGTTGCACGCTCAGCTTGCGCGGCCTGCAGAGCTGCACACTCGGCACGCGTGGGTCGGGGGCACTCTCGGGCCAAAGAGTTATGTTCTCAACTTGCACGTGTGGGCCAGTGAATATGCACAGGCTGGGGGGTTGCACACTTGGCTTGCACGCCTATGTTCGCAGTAGCTCCCCTGTGATGCACACACATGTGCCTAGGATTTGCACATCCCCATCTCACACACATCTCAGCTCTTCCCCCTCCCTGCAGGGAACCCAGGGGCAGCGCTGGGCATGGTGGGTAAAAGGGCACTTGGGTCTTGCCTGGGGGGTGGCCTGGCTCTGACCTCTGCCCCCCGCAGTACCTGGGCCACGTGGAGGTGGAGGAGTCCCGGGGGATGCACGTGTGTGAAGAGGCCGTGAAGAAGCTGAAAACAGTGAGTGCAGCTGGCACGGGGCTCGGGGGGGCAGATCTAGGCCAGGTGCCCCCCACTGGGGACCCCCAGCACCTCCTCCTTCAACCTCCCTCTCCATCCTGAGTTCCCCAGCATCGCCTTCAACTCCTGGCCCCCCCGAGTTCACCAGCACCCCCCTCAGCCCCTGCCAAGTTAACCAGCACCCCCCGCAGCCACCCATCATCACCCCCCCCCAGTAACCTCCCCCCAGCCTTGAGGGCACTAATGGATTTCTCCATTCTTTGTACTGGTTCCCCCCAGCCTGGGGCTCTGCCCCTACCATGGGGCAGAGGGCTCAGGAGCGAGGGATGGGCTGGGGGGGTTTCTCGTGTCCCCCTACTGACACCCCCTTCCCGGTTGCAGAGCGGGCGCAAGTCGGTGAAGTCGGTTCTGTGGGTGTCGGCTGACGGGCTGCGGGTCGTGGATGACAAAACAAAGGTAGGGGGGTGGGGGGAGGGACGGGGGACTGTGGGGGGCATGGCTGGGGGGGTTATGGGGCAGTTGGGGGCTATGAGGGGGTCCTGCCAGCCCCCCAGTCCCCATGGACTCATGGGAGCCCCGTGGACGTGCAGTGTCTCCCCCTGGGCTGGGGGGGGATGAGCTGCCCCTGTCTCATGCCCCCCGCCCCCCCCCAGGATCTCATCGTGGACCAGACCATTGAGAAGGTTTCGTTCTGCGCCCCCGACCGCAACTTCGACAAGGCCTTTTCCTACATCTGCCGCGACGGCACCACCCGCCGCTGGATCTGCCACTGCTTCCTGGCCCTCAAGGACTCGGTGCGTGGCCCCGCGGGCGCCCCCGGCACATCCCACGGGAGCCCCCGACGCCCCACGGGAGCCCCCGACGCCCCACGGGAGCCCCCGCCCCACGGGAGTCCCCGCCCCACGGGAGCTCCCACTCAGCACGCCCCGCCCCACGGGAGCCCCCGACACGTACCACGGGAGCCCCCGCCCAGCCCCGACACGTCCCGGCCCACAGGAGCTCCCGCCCTGATACATCCTGCCCCACGGGAGCCCCTGCCCGGGCACGTCCCGCCCCACCCGCTCCAAGGGAGCCCCCGCCCAGCTCCGACACGCCCCGCCCCACGGAAGCCCCCACCCTGACATGTCCCACCCTGCCCGCCCCACGGGAGCCCCCGACACGCCCCATGGGAGTCCCCGCCCAGCCCCGGCACGCCCTGCCCGCCCCATGGGAGACCCCGCCCTGACACACCCAGCCCCGCCCGCAACTCACTTGCACGCCCGTGCTGCCAGGTGCAGGCAGGCTCTGCACACACCTGCGCTCGCTCGGTCTCGCACGTGCCCCCGTGCCCGCTGGTGAGCCGCTGCACTTACTCGTGCAGCTCCCCGTGCGAAGGCGGCTCGGCCCCCCCCTCGACCGGGCTCTGCCCCCCTCGACCGGGCTCTGCCCCCCCTGACCGGGCTCTGCCCCCTGCCCGCAGGGCGAGCGGCTGAGTCACGCCGTGGGCTGCGCCTTCGCCGCCTGCCTGGAGCGCAAGCAGAAGCGGGAGCAGCAGTGCGGGGTGACGGCCTCCTTCGGCTCCAACCGCACCAGCTTCGCCCGCGAGGGCTCCTTCCGCGCCCCACCCGCCAGCCCGCCCGCCAGCCCGCCCGCCCCGCGCCCGCGGCCGGGCAGCCAGACAGGTGACCGGGACGCCGGCCGGCTGCGCCCCCCAGCTCCGCCCCCGTAGCCTCAGCTCCGCCCCCAGCTCCGCCCCCCGCACCCCCCGTAGCCTCAGCTTCAGCCCCAGCTCCGCCCCTGCGCCCCCGTACCCTCAGCTCCCAACCAGCTCCGCCCCCGCGCCCCCGTACCCTCAGCTCCTGACCATCTCCGCCCCCAGCTCTGCCCCCCGTGCCCTCCGTACCCTCAGCTCCCAACCAGCTCCGCCCCCGTGCCCCCCCGTACCCTCAGCTCCCAACCAGCTCCGCCCCCAGCTCTGCCCCCCGTCCCCCCGTACCCTCAGCTCCTGACCATCTCCGCCCCCAGCTCTGCCCCCCGTCCCCCCGTACCCTCAGCTCCTGACCATCTCCGCCCCCAGCTCTGCCCCCCGTCCCTCCATACCCTCAGCTCCCAACCAGCTCCGCCCCCGTGCCCCCCGTACCCTCAGCTCCCAACCAGCTCCGCCCCCAGCTCTGCCCCCCGTCCCCCCGTACCCTCAGCTCCTGACCATCTCCGCCCCCAGCTCTGCCCCCCGTCCCCCCGTACCCTCAGCTCCTGACCATCTCCGCCCCCAGCTCTGCCCCCCGTCCCTCCGTACCCTCAGCTCCCAACCAGCTCCGCCCCCGTGCCCCCCGTGCCCCCCGTACCCTCAGCTCCCAACCAGCTCCGCCCCCGCGCCCCCGTACCCTCAGCTCCTGACCATCTCCGCCCCCAGCTCTGCCCCCCGTGCCCTCCGTACCCTCAGCTCCCAACCAGCTCCGCCCCCGTGCCCCCCGTACCCTCAGCTCCCAACCAGCTCCGCCCCCGTGCCCCCCGTGCCCCCCGTACCCTCAGCTCCCAACCAGCTCCGCCCCCGCGCCCCCGTACCCTCAGCTCCTGACCATCTCCGCCCCCAGCTCTGCCCCCCGTGCCCTCCGTACCCTCAGCTCCCAACCAGCTCCGCCCCCGTGCCCTCCGTACCCTCAGCTCCCAACAAGCTCCGCCCCCGTGCCCCCCGTACCCTCAGCTCCCAACCAGCTCCGCCCCCAGCTCTGCCCCCCGTCCCCCCGTACCCTCAGCTCCCAACCAGCTCCGCCCCCGTGCCCCCCGTACCCTCCGCTCCCAACCAGCTCCGCCCCCAGCTCTGCCCCCCGTCCCCCCGTACCCTCAGCTCCTGACCATCTCCGCCCCCAGCTCTGCCCCCCGTGCCCTCCGTACCCTCAGCTCCCAACCAGCTCCGCCCCCGTGCCCCCCGTACCCTCAGCTCCCAACCAGCTCCGCCCCAGCTCTGCCCCCCGTCCCCCCGTACCCTCAGCTCCTGACCATCTCCGCCCCCAGCTCTGCCCCCCGTCCCCCCGTACCCTCAGCTCCTGACCATCTCCGCCCCCAGCTTTGCCCCCCGTCCCTCCGTACCCTCAGCTCCCAACCAGCTCCGCCCCCGTGCCCCCCGTACCCTCAGCTCCCAACCAGCTCCGCCCCCAGCTCTGCCCCCCGTCCCCCCGTACCCTCAGCTCCTGACCATCTCCGCCCCCAGCTCTGCCCCCCGTCCCCCCGTACCCTCAGCTCCTGACCATCTCCGCCCCCAGCTCTGCTCCCCGTCCCTCCGTACCCTCAGCTCCCAACCAGCTCCGCCCCCGTGCCCCCCGTGCCCCCCGTACCCTCAGCTCCCAACCAGCTCCGCCCCCGCGCCCCCGTACCCTCAGCTCCTGACCATCTCCGCCCCCAGCTCTGCCCCCCGTGCCCTCCGTACCCTCAGCTCCCAACCAGCTCCGCCCCCGTGCCCCCCGTACCCTCAGCTCCCAACCAGCTCCGCCCCCAGCTCTGCCCCCCGTCCCCCCGTACCCTCAGCTCCTGACCATCTCCGCCCCCAGCTCTGCCCCCCGTGCCCTCCGTACCCTCAGCTCCCAACCATCTCCGCCCCCAGCTCTGCCCCCCCCGTCCCCCCCGTACCCTCAGCTCCTGACCATCTCCGCCCCCAGCTCTGCCCCCCGTCCCCCCGTACCCTCAGCTCCTGACCATCTCCGCCCCCAGCTCTGCCCCCCGTCCCTCCGTACCCTCAGCTCCCAACCAGCTCCGCCCCCATGCCCCCCGTGCCCCCCGTACCCTCAGCTCCCAACCAGCTCCGCCCCCGCGCCCCCGTACCCTCAGCTCCTGACCATCTCCGCCCCCAGCTCTGCCCCCCGTGCCCTCCGTACCCTCAGCTCCCAACCAGCTCCGCCCCCGTGCCCCCCGTACCCTCAGCTCCCAACCAGCTCCGCCCCCAGCTCTGCCCCCCGTCCCCCCGTACCCTCAGCTCCTGACCATCTCCGCCCCCAGCTCTGCCCCCGTCCCCCCGTACCCTCAGCTCCTGACCATCTCCGCCCCAGCTCTGCCCCCCGTCCCCCCGTACCCTCAGCTCCTGACCATCTCCGCCCCCAGCTCTGCCCCCCGTCCCTCCGTACCCTCAGCTCCCAACCAGCTCCGCCCCCATGCCCCCCGTGCCCCCCGTACCCTCAGCTCCCAACCAGCTCCGCCCCCGCGCCCCCGTACCCTCAGCTCCTGACCATCTCCGCCCCCAGCTCTGCCCCCCGTGCCCTCCGTACCCTCAGCTCCCAACCAGCTCCGCCCCCCTGCCCCCCGTGCCCCCCGTACCCTCAGCTCCCAACCAGCTCCGCCCCCGCGCCCCCGTACCCTCAGCTCCTGACCATCTCCGCCCCCAGCTCTGCCCCCCGTCCCTCCGTACCCTCAGCTCCCAACCAGCTCCGCCCCCATGCCCCCCGTGCCCCCCGTACCCTCAGCTCCCAACCAGCTCCGCCCCCGCGCCCCCGTACCCTCAGCTCCTGACCATCTCCGCCCCCAGCTCTGCCCCCCGTGCCCCCCGTACCCTCAGCTCCCAACCAGCTCCGCCCCCAGCTCTGCCCCCCGTCCCCCCGTACCCTCAGCTCCTGACCATCTCCGCCCCCAGCTCTGCCCCCCGTGCCCTCCGTACCCTCAGCTCCCGACCATCTCCGCCCCCAGCTCTGCCCCCCGTCCCCCCGTACCCTCAGCTCCTGACCATCTCCGCCCCCAGCTCTGCCCCCCGTCCCCCCGTACCCTCAGCTCCTGACCATCTCCGCCCCAGCTCTGCCCCCCGTCCCTCCGTACCCTCAGCTCCCAACCAGCTCCGCCCCCGTGCCCCCCGTGCCCCCCGTACCCTCAGCTCCCAACCAGCTCCGCCCCCAGCTCTGCCCCCCGTCCCCCGTACCCTCAGCTCCTGACCATCTCCGCCCCCAGCTCTTCCCCCGTCCCCCCGTACCCTCTGCTCCTGACCATCTCCGCCCCCAGCTCTGCCCCCCGTCCCCCCGTACCCTCAGCTCCTGACCAGCTCCGCCCCCAGCTCTGCCCCCCGTCCCTCCGTACCCTCAGCTCCCAACCAGCTCCGCCCCCGTGCCCCCCCCCGTACCCTCAGCTCCCAACCAGCTCCGCCCCCAGCTCTGCCCCCCGTCCCCCCGTACCCTCAGCTCCTGACCATCTCCGCCCCAGCTCTGCCCCCCGTCCCTCCGTACCCTCAGCTCCCAACCAGCTCCGCCCCCGTGCCCCCCGTGCCCCCCGTACCCTCAGCTCCCAACCAGCTCCGCCCCCGCGCCCCCCGTCCCCCCGTACCCTCAGCTCCTGACCATCTCCGCCCCCAGCTCTGCCCCCCGTCCCTCCGTACCCTCAGCTCCCAACCAGCTCCGCCCCCGTGCCCCCCGTACCCTCAGCTCCCAACCAGCTCCGCCCCCAGCTCTGCCCCCCGTCCCCCCGTACCCTCAGCTCCTGACCATCTCCGCCCCCAGCTCTGCCCCCGTCCCCCCGTACCCTCTGCTCCTGACCATCTCCGCCCCCAGCTCTGCCCCCCGTCCCCCCGTACCCTCAGCTCCTGACCATCTCCGCCCCCCAGCTCTGCCCCCCGTCCCTCCGTACCCTCAGCTCCCAACCAGCTCCGCCCCCGTGCCCCCCGTACCCTCAGCTCCCAACCAGCTCCGCCCCCAGCTCTGCCCCCCGTCCCCCCGTACCCTCAGCTCCTGACCATCTCCACCCCCCCATCCCCCCGTACCCTCAGCTCCTGACCATCTCCGCCCCCAGCTCTGCCCCCCCGCGCCCCCATACCCTCAGCTCCTGACCATCTCCGCCCCCAGCTCTGCCCCCCCGTCCCCCCGTACCATCAGCTCCCAACCAGCTCCGCCCCCGTGCCCCCCGTGCCCCCCGTACCCTCAGCTCCCAACCAGTTCCGCCCCCAGCTCTGCCCCCCGTCCCCCCGTACCCTCAGCTCCTGACCATCTCCGCCCCCAGCTCTGCCCCCCGTACCCTCAGCTCCTGACCATCTCCACCCCCCGTCCCCCCGTCCCCTCAGCTCCTGACCATCTCTGCCCCCCCGTACCCTCAGCTCCTGACCATCTCCACCCCCCCCATCCCCCTGTACCCTCAGCTCCTGACCATCTCCACCCCCTCTCCCCACCCCTCTGTGTACCTGCCCCCCAATACCCCCAGCTCCTGACCATCTCCGCCCCCCGTGCCCCCCGTACCCTCAGCTCCCAACCAGCTCCGCCCCCGTTCCCCCCGTACCCTCAGCTCCTGACCATCTCCGCCCCCCGTACCCCCTGTACCCTCAGCTCCTGACCATCTCCGCCCCCTCTCCCCCACCCCTCTGTGTACCTGCCCCCCAATACCCCCAGCTCCTGACCATCTCTGCCCCCCCATCCCTGCCCAGCTCTAATCCCCCCCACCTCTCCAGGTACCCCCCGCACTCTGAGTCCCACCCGGCCCCACCCTTTGCATGCTGGGAGGGGGCCACACTTGGTCTGAGGTGGGGGGACTTGAATGCATTGAGGGAGGGATGGAGGCTCGTGGGGGAGGGGGCTGTCCTGGGGGGAGGAGCCGAGGTCACCAGGGGGGTATGCGGGGGATCTACGGGGGGTCTCACCCTGATTCTATCCACCAGTGGAGGCCGCCCCCCCTGCCGCCGCCCCCTCGGCGCCCCCCGCCCCCGCCCAGCCGGGCAGCGTCTCCCCGCCGCAGGGGGCCACGTCGCCGGCGGAGAAGGGGGAGGGGGGCCCCCAACACGCCATCCCACGCCGCCACGCGCCCCTGGAGCAGCTGGTGCGCCAGGGCTCCTTCCGCGGCTTCCCTGCCCTCAGCCAGAAGAACTCGCCCTTCAAACGCCAGCTCTCGCTGCGGCTCGGCGACCTGCCCTCCACCCTGCAGCGCAAGGGGGACTTCCAGGCCCGGGGCGCCGGTGAGCCGGGTGCGGGGGGCTGGGGACAGGGGAGCCGGGCGCGAGGGGGAAGCTGGGGGGCAGGAGAGCCGGGCACGGGCGGCTGGGGGGGAGCTGCCTGCGGGGGACTGGGGCGCGGGGGGGGAGCTGGTGGCAGGGGAGCCAGGCGCAGGGGTCTGGGGGGGAGCTGGGGGGCAGGGGAGCCAGGCATGGGGCTGGGTGGGGGCAGTTGGACCCTAGGGGTGGTATCATGGCTTCCGGCCCTTTAAGAGATGGGGAGCCCCAGAGGGAGGGGGCCATACTGGAAGGGGGGGTTGTTTGCTCTGAGTTGCCCCCCCAACTCTGCTCCCCCCATTACCCCCAGTGCTGGAGCTGGAGTCGACCCCAACTGGCGACAGCGACGGGATCAGTGCCCTCTGTAGCCAGATCAACGCCTCCTTCTCCCGCCCGCCCGCTGACCCCTTCAGCCCCACGGCCGCCGATGGCGTCGCCTCCCCCCCCGCGGGGCTCCCCCAAGGTACGGTCCCCCGCGGAGCCCCCCCACCGCACCATGCCCCCCAGGTATGCCGCGGTATGCCCCTGTGGGTCACCTCCAACTATGCCGAGCCCCCTGAGGGTGCCGGGCCCCTTCTGCCACACCACTCTCCTGGGGATCATGCCCGGGGATGCCCCACACCCCCACTGTGCCAGGGTCCCAGGGACAAGCTGTCCCCCCAATGGAAAATCCCTATATAACCAGCCCCTGGCCCCCACCCCACCCCAGAGAAAGCCGAGCTCTGCGCAGGGTGCGGGGCCCCTGGGTAGCCAGCTCCCCGCGCCCCGCCCTGGCATTGGCAGGCGGCTCGCTCCTGACGTGGGTTTTTTCTCCTCGCCCGCAGGGGAGCCCGGGGCGGGGGGCCCCCTCGCCGGCCCCCCCGTTCCAGCCTGGACACAAGCGGACCCCGTCGGAGGCCGAGCGCTGGCTGGAGGAGGTGGCCCAGACGGCCAAGACACAGCAGCTGGCCCCTTCTGCGGCGCCCGTGCCCGCAGCCCTGCCCGCCACGCTGCCCCCCTACCCCGTGAGCTACGACGCCGCGCCCGCCCCTGTGGGCATGTTCCTGCCACCCCACATGCAGCCGGCCTACGTGCCCGTGGGGGCCTACCCGCTGGCCGGGCCCTACGGGGCACCCAGCGTGCCCGTGGTGGGCATCACCCCCTCCCAGATGGTGGCCAACGTCTTCTGCTCCACTGCCCAGCTGCTGCCCTCGAACTTGGGGGGCAAGGCCAGCCCCTTCCCCCCTGCTCTGCGGGGCCCCGTGCTGCCTCCTCCCCCCCAGGCCCGGCCCAAGTCCGGCGGCGCCGCCCCCTGGCCCCCGGAGTCGGGCCAGCCGAGGGCCATGGCCCCCCCACCCACCACTGCCCACCCTGTGCCCAAGCCGGACCCCTTTGAGGCTCAGTGGGCGGCGCTGGGGGCCAAGCCCCCCGGGGGGGCCGACCCAGTCAACCCCTTCGCCAGAGACCTGCAGAAAACCTTTGAGATCGAGCTGTGAGCTGGGGGGGGCAACCGCGGTCCCCGAGCCCCCCACTATGGAACTGACTGTGGGGCCAGGTAGAGGTGGGGGATGTACAGAGACCCCCCCCCCACCCCAGAGGAACCTGGGTCACCAGCTCCTTGTCAAATGGGGGGCAGGCTGGGGAGGGGCCCCCAGGATTGCTCCCCCCCGCCCACACCAGCTTTGCTGCTGGGGGCTTTGCCGGGGGGCCGATGTGGGCCTGAGCGTGGGTCCCAGTCCATGGAGGTGGGGCTGGGGTCTGCAGTGATGAAATGGTTAACAGGTCCCTAGCTGGCTGGCCGCAAAAGGGGAGGGACCCTGGGCTGTACGTTTGGGGGGTCTGGACCAGGGAGCACCCTCCAGATCTAGGGGTGATCAGGGCTAACTTCCCCCCCCCACAAGTCAAATGATCAGACCTGCAGAGATGAGGCCCCACAGCCCTGGGCCTGGGGGCAGGTGATGGAGGGCTGAGCAAAGGGAAAATGGGGGGCCGGGGAGGGGATTGGCCTCCCCTGCAGGAAGCTGCCTGGGGTGGGGGGATTGGTTCTGGCCTTTCCACCCCCATAGGCCTCTGCTGTAGCAGTGCGGGGGTGGGGATCACGATGCACCAGCATCACCTACTGGGGGGGTGCTGTGGCCCCCCGGGTCCCTCAGCATGGCCCAGATGGGGAGTCTGACGGGAGGGGAAAAGCAGGGGTGATGCTAACCCTAAATCTTCTGGGGGGAGCTTCACTCCCCCATAGGAAAAAACACCTAGAGCTGGAGCTTTTCCTGCCCAAACCCCTGGCTGGGCCTGGTCGGGGGGGTCTCAGGGGCCCTTGGCCAAGCGGAGGGGGGGGTTGTTCCTGGTTCTAATTTATTGTCTTTGATTTTTAGTTTGGGGGCAGGGATGGCCGGGGGGGGGATCCTGCTGAAGATGGGGGAGGGGCTCAGGCCAGGGTGGGATGGACAGATGGGCGTGCATTGCCCCAGATGCCCCCCCCAGCTGTATGCCCTGATCCTGCCACAAGTCAAAGCCCGTGTTGGGGGCGGGTGCATTGAAGTGGCAGCTTGTCCCCCACCTGCTGGGCTGATGTAGGGGAGATATTGTGGGAACTGGGGGGGTCTTGAGTGGGGGGGGCCGGACCCCCGGGGGGGGCACCTGAGGCCTCTCATCCTCCCCACGGCCTGAGCAGCGCAGCCTGGATTCACCCCCCACGTGGGCACTACCCGGAGGTGCTTCATGGGCCCCGGGGGGCCTGGGACTGCAGGGGGGGGACGATGCCACATTGCCCGGCTTAGTGGAGGCCACACCATGGGTGCAGGCTGGCCGTGCACCACCTCTGGGGCAGGGGGGAGCTGCCGCATGGGGGCGCGCCCTGGGGCAGGGGGGGCAGTGCCACGTTGTAGGTGCACAGAGCCCTGGGGCAGGTGCTGGGGTGCGGGGAGGGGGAGACAGCTGCTGTCCTGCCCCCCCCAGCCCTCCAGCTGGCACGCGCCCTGCACCAACCCATAGAAGGTGACACTGGCCCTGGGTGGGGGCGGGGGAGATTTTCTATCTTTATTTCCACACATGTTTTGTATCTAAAATCCACCCCCCCCCCGTTTGTATGATAGAAATAACTGCTAATAAAGCAACCCTCTGCTGCCGGCTGGTGCCCTGTGACGGGCGGGGGCCATTCAGCTAAGACCCCCCAGCAGCGGATCGGGATCGCGTCAGGTGTCCCAGTCCCTGGGGGTGGGGGCACCACAGCTGGAATTGCCCTGGGTCCAGCTGCAGGATCCCCCCCCCGCCCTGCCCCAGAGGTGGCTGCATCTCCATACTGGGCAAGCAGGTGCCATATAATCTCCCCATGCTTCACCCCAGCATTTCAGCCCCAGGAAGAGGGGCCTCCTATAAGCAGCCCCACCCTGCAGAGCTCCCACAGTATCCCCCAAGGGGCAGGGGCAAGCCCCCACTGGGCTGTTCCTTTGGGGGCAGATAGGGCAGCCCAGGATTGGAGCCACCTGCCCCTCCCCCAGCTCATGGGCAGTACTGCACCCTCCAGCACCACTCGTTCACCTGCTGGGGGGACTGGACCCAGGGCCTGTCCCCTCTTGGGGTCACCGACTCCCACCCGGCCCTAGGGCAGGGACTGGCTGGCTCAGGGGGGCCGGAATGGGGCAGGGCCCTTCCCCTCCAGGGGGTGCTGGCCATTGGGTGTGATGATTCTGCTGGGTCTCAGCCCGCAGCGATGAGCCTGGGACCGGAGTCCAGCCCTTTAGATCTCCCCACGGTTCCCTCGCCTGGCCAGGCCCGGGAGCAGGCCCTGCCCCCCATATGGCTTGGCACGGCCTGGTCTGGCTGGAGCAGGCCTGGCCCGGCAGCTGAAACACCCCGCGACTCCCCCACTCACACCCCTGTGGGGTCCCTCGCACCCTGCCCGCCGCCCCCATCTGCATCCGTCAGGTCACCCCTCTCCTGGGACCCCCCTCCCCCTGACAGGACCCCCCTTGCCTGTGCCTGCCCCACCCCAGGGCCGACGTGCCAAATCTCCGGTTGCCCCATGGAGCCCTGGGGGTCCCAGTTCCTGAATCAGAATCAGTGGCTGCGGTTGGGTCGGGCCCCGGCCATGTGCCACGCCTGGCACCATGGAGCTCGTGGGATGTGGATGGTGCAATCGCCCCCGTGCCCCCCCAGGCATAGCCGGTCCAGCCCCCCTGAGGTGCTGGCTGCGTCCCCCGATGAGGGGGGTGCTCTGCTGGGGGTGTGGGAATGCTGCTATGGTAACTGCCCCCCAGCGAATGGTTTGGGACACTACGGGGGGGCCTTCCCCTGCCCAGGAGAACTGTTGGGGGAAGCCATGGCCCAGGGGCCGCAGCTGGCTTTGGGGCAGCTCTGCGGGAGATGTGGGGGTTAGAGAAAGGAGGCTGCAAGGGGGGGCAGATGGAGGATCCTGCAACACCCTGCACCCTCGAGCCAGCCAATGCCTTGGACCCCTTGGTGCCTCCTAGGGGGCAAGACCCTGTGCCCCATTCCCTGCCCCCCCAACCCAGCCAGCCTCTGCCCTGGAACCCCCCCAGCACTCCCTAGGAGGAAAGGCCCTGTGCCCCATTCCCTGCCCACCAACCCAGCCAGCCTCTACCCTGCCGCCCCCCATGCTCCCTAGGGGCAAGGCCCAGTGACCCATTCCCTGCCCCCCTGACCCAGCCAGCCCAGCCCTGGGCTCCCCCCAGCCCTGCCAGTGCCCCTCACTCTGCACCCACAGCCCCTGCCAGCCCAGCCCTGCCCTCCCCAGCTCTGTCAGTGCCCCTCACTCCTGACCTGCAGCCCCTGCCAGCCCAGCCCTGAGCTCCACTGCCCTGAAATCCAGAGGGTCACTGGCTGATAGAAGGAGCCCAACCAATGTCAAATCCACGCTGTGTGGGGGTACAGTCCTGGCAGCTGTGGAGAACCCCCACCCCACACTTCTGCCAGAGCCTTGGCACTGCCCTGAAGTCTCAGCACCCCCCCGGCTCATCCAGTTCCAGCTCCTCCCTCTGCTGGACACGGGGGCATGTGGGGTGATTCCTGCCAGCTGGGCTGGGGCCTGACTGAACCCATCGCAGAGAAGCCAGCGGTTGGGCGCGACCGGCACCCCCTGGGGGTACTGTCTGTCCCTGGTGTCCGAGGGAATTTTCCCAGCGTACGAGCAAGTTTTGACTCTTGGGGAGACCAACCACTCGATGGTTCGAGCCGCTTGGTGTCATCTGCTGCCTGGGATCCCCGGGGGGGCTTCCTGGACTGGACTGGGCTAGAGAGTGGAAACAAACACGTAACACCCTGTGCTCACCCAGCTTTCGCCTCCCTGGTTCCCCTACGGCCAGGATCGCCCTTCTGGGGCCCACATGCCAGCTCCTGCTCAGGAGGGGGTGACATTGGTGTGAGCAGTGGGATATGGGCAGGGCCGCAGGTCAGTGCCCCACGGGGCCTCCATCACCCAGCCCCTCCTCCCACTCCAGGGTCACGGGCCAGCTCGCCGGTGGGTGCAAACCAGTGCACGGGAGATGCCGCCCCCCCGCAGATTTCCCATCATCCCCCGGAGCTGCGGCGGCTGCAGCGGGGGAGGGGAGACAGATATAGATATATAGATATTTGCCTTATCTCGAATAAGGAAATGGATCATTTGTGGTTGCTAAGGTAACCAGCAGCCAGAGATGCTCATCCTCTTAAAGGAGACGTGCCGGGGGGGGGGGCAGCTGTTTCATGTGGAGCCCCGCCATGTATCACAGGGGTAGGCACTGGACTGGGACCCAGGAGATCAGGGTTCAAATCCCACCTTTGCCATGGACTCCCTATGTGACTGTGGCCAAGTCCCCACATCTGTCCACGCCTCAGCTTCCCAAGGGGCAAAATGGTAATAAAAATCCTAACTGTGAGTCCTTGGGGGCAGGGTGTGTCTCCCTTTGGGTTGGGGTCTGGACGGGGCCCCCAGTCCCAGCTGGGCACTACTGTAATCCCAGCGAGGCTGGTGGCCTGGCGAGGCAGGTCTCCTGTTTGCCGGCTGGGCTCCTGTCTCACGCGGAGCTTTGGGGGCTGGCATGGGCAGTCCCTGGGCACAGGGGAAGCAGGCGGCCCTCTCGGCTCTGAAGGGCAGTGGGGGGCTGGGCAAAGGCTGGGGCCATGCGGGTTGCTCTCACTGGGTGGAGCTGGGGTCGCTGGGATGGGCTCTCTGCCAAGCCTGCCCGCCCCTGGCAGCCAAGCTGCATCCGCCTGGGGGAAGGTTGGGGAATGTCTAACTCCTGGGATGCCCCCAGCGAACCCCCCAACTAGCAGGAGAAACACCCACACCAGCCTGGGCCCCGCCAGGCCTCAGACCATCTTGGGACATTGCTCCAGTCGCAACAGCTGGCACTAGTGTAGCACGTGTCAGCTACTGGCGGGGGCACGGGGCTGGCCACCAGGGCTCCTGGGTTCTCTCCCCAGCTCTGGGAGGGGAGTGGGGCTGGTGGCTAGAGCAGGGGGGCTGGAAGCCAGGACTCCTGGGTTCTCTCCCCAGCTCTGGGAGGGGAGTGGGGGCTGGTGGCTAGAGCAGGGGGGCTGGAAGCCAGGGCTCCTGGGTTCTGTTTCAAGCTGGGTCCGTGGGCCCAGCGTGCCCCCAACATGTGGGGCGTGCGCCGGTGCCAGCCGTGATCGGTGCGTTCCAGCCCAGGCAGAGGCTGTGGGAGGGGATTTGGTGTCGGGGTGGGGCAGGCCGGGGGGGTTGGGGGCCAGGGGACAGGGCCCTGATCTGGGGCGGGGACGTGGGTCTATGCTTTGGGCTGGAGCCTCAGTCTAGATACTGTCATGACTAAGGGGGGGGGGGAATCCTCCCCCTCAAGCTGCTGCACGTCTGGCATTTGCTCAGCCCCCCCCCGAGCTCACAGCCCCCCCATCTCTAGACAGAACCGACGGAGGGGAGGGGGGTCAGATAAGCAGGAGCTGAAGGTTTTCACACCCGGACCCCCCCCAATCTGCCATGATCCCCCCACCACACCTGTGCCCCCTGCCCTGTCACATGAGTCACCCCCAGCCGGTGCTCTGGGGACCCCCCCCGCAGTGACGCCCCCGGCCATTGGGAACCAGAGGAAGGTGGAATTGCTCCCTCCCTGCGGGGGGGCACCTCCCCCTGCTTGCACGGCCCCTGCCTGCCTTACCGGGGGGGAGGGGGGCAGGACTACGTTTCCCAGGATGCAGCTGGAGTTTTGGGAGGCCCCCGATTGGCTGCCCCTGCCCCACGGCAGCCCCGGGGAATGAATGAAGCTGCACCGGGCTGCGCCGAGCCGAGCGCGGAGCCGGG
This sequence comes from Dermochelys coriacea, assembly GCF_009764565.3. NCBI lineage: Eukaryota > Metazoa > Chordata > Testudines > Dermochelyidae > Dermochelys > Dermochelys coriacea. Next base: position 1,310,191 of record NC_050090.1, on the reverse strand, counting down.
CTGCGGGGATGGCCGCGGCGGTGCATAACCCGCTCAAGTCGTGAGTACCGGGCCGGGGGGCGCCAAGCGGGGGGCGCCTCTATTGTGCAGCGGATGCACCCCCCTATAAACCCCACCCTACCCCGTCCGGCTGCCCCCCCCCCCCGTTTGAATCCCCTCCCGGGGGACTCGCACTGTGCCGGCTCCGGCTCCCACGGGGGGAGCGCGCGGGGGGGGGGCGGGTTAGGTCTGGGGGCTGCAGATTCCATTGTGCGGCGGGCAGAACTGGGCTGGGGGGGCCGGGGGTGTCACCCACCGCTGGAGCCCGGATTCAGGCCGAGCCCCCCGGCCCAGTTACCGCGGGGGGGGGCTGTCGCGGTGCCAGGGAGACAAAGTTCCTTGGGGGCGTCAGGGGCCTGGGCCAGAGCCAGCCCCGCTTCCCCCCCCCTCCGCCAGCCCCATACATCCTTCTGTGCGTCCAGCTCCAGCCAGCCAGCCCCTGACCCAGCCCCATCTGTCTCTCCAGCCCCACGCGCCCACACAGGTCCAGCCCCATCCCCACCCAGATCCCTGGGTCCATCGCCAGCCCCACCCTCCAACCAGCTACCCCCCCCAGCCCCCTCGATCTATCCCCATCCAGAGCCATCCCTGCGCCCCCCGCCCCCGTACAGCCCCTTCTGTCTGTCCATCCCCAGACACGCCCCACACCTCCGCCCGCTCGGGAGAGGGGCTGTGGGTCTAGGCAGGTGTCTTCCACCCAGCGGGGGGTCACTACTGGTGCTGCCGCCACAGGGAGAGGCATGTGGGGGGGCTGAGGGGTGCAGTCACAGCCCCTCCCCGCCTGGTCTGAGATGGTTCTGTCCTAAGCACCCCAGTGACGTGTTTAATGGCAGTCGGCTCCTGGGTCGGGGGAAACTGAGGCATAGCGTGGGGAAGGGATTTGCTAAAGGTCTGTAGCAGAGCTGGGACTAGTCCCGACTGCCAGTCCCACCTGCATTAGCATTAGACCCCCATCCTAGTGCCAGGGCTAAAACTGGTTAGCCAGGACTCCTGGGTTCTCTCCCCAGCGTGGGGGGGAGGGGTCTAGCGGCTAGAGCTGGGGGCCAGGACTCCTGGGTTCTCTCCCCAGTGGGGGGGGGAGGGTCTAGTAGCTAGAGCAGGGGGCTGGGGGCCAGGACTCCTGGGTTCTCTCCCCAGTGGGGGCGGGGTCTAGTGGCTAGAGCAGAGGGCTGGGGGCCAGGACTCCTGGGTTCTCTCCCCAGTGGGGGCGGGGTCTAGTGGCTAGAGCAGAGGGCTGGGGGCCAGGACTCCTGGGTTCTCTCCCCAGCGGGGGGGAGGGTCTAGTGGCTAGAGCTGGGGGCCAGGACTCCTGGGTTCTCTCCCCAGTGGGGGGGAGGGTCTAGTGGCTAGAGCAGGGGGCTGGGGGCCAGGACTCCTGGGCTCTCTCCCCAGCGGGGGGGAGGGTCTAGTGGCTAGAGCAGGGGGCTGGGGGCCAGGACTCCTGGGCTCTCTCCCCAGCGGGGGGGAGGGTCTAGTGGCTAGAGCAGGGGCCGGGGGGCCAGGACTCCTGGGCTCTCTCCCCAGCGGGGGGGAGGGTCTAGTGGCTAGAGCAGGGGGCTGGGGGCCAGGACTCCTGGGCTCTCTCCCCAGCGGGGGGGAGGGTCTAGTGGCTAGAGCAGGGGGCTGGGGGCCAGGACTCCTGGGCTCTCTCCCAAGCGGGGGGGAGGGTCTAGTGACTAGAGCAGGGGGCTGGGGGCCAGGACTCCTGGGTTCTCTCCCCAGTGGGGGGGGGGAGGGTCTAGTGGCTAGAGCTGGGGGCTGGGGGCCAGGACTCCTGGGCTCTCTCCCCAGCGGGGGGGAGGGTCTAGTGGCTAGAGCTGGGGGCTGGGGGCCAGGACTCCTGGGTTCTCTCCCCAGCGGGGAGGGGAGGGTCTAGTGGTTAGGAGCTCCCCGCCGGAGGCCGAAGGGTTAACCCCTCGGGAGGGAGCGAATAGTAGCTCAGGTGCCCCATCACGCAGCAGCAGGGCCCTCATTAGCATCTCATTATCCCCGCCCCGCCGCCTCCATCTTCCCCCGTCCCGCCCTCCCCGGGCCCCTGGTTGCGGGGGGGTCCCAGGGCCACGGGAGGTGCCTGCCCGGAGCCCGGCCGAGATCGGGGCCCCAGCAGCCAGGGACCCTAAGTCCCGAGCTCGCAGCTTGAGGAGACAAGGGCAGGGTCATTAGCCCCTGTCACAGATGGAAAACTGAGGCCCAGAGACTAGTGCCCAAGGTCACCCGGGGAGCAGGACGCCTGGGTTCTCTCCCAGCTCTGGGAGGGGAGTGGGGGGGTCTAGTGGTCAGAGCAGGGGGGCTGGGAGCCAGGACTCCTGGGTTCCATTCCCAGGAGTGACTGGCCAATGCGTTAGGTCAGGGCCTGGTGTCCCCCCCGACCCCCTGCAGTCCAGTAAAGGAGCCCCCCTGCCCCTGCTGGAGCCTCCGGATGCTACAAGGGGGTGGGAGGTCAGAGGTGGGGTCTGTCCTGGACCTGGGGGACCCCGCCCCCTACTCTGAGTGCGGGGTGGTCAGATCAGATTCATTTTAACTCCCTGGGGAAAGGGTCGTGCTTGCATCAGCTGAGCCCCCCCACTCTAAGCTGGGCCCCCCACCGCTATGGCCCCATCCCCACGGCAGGGCCCCGCCCTGATCCCAGTTGCAAGGGGATGTAGGTGCAGGGAGGGGGCTCCACTCACAACCCCCCCATCTCCCCGGACTCTGAGTAGGGGCAGAGGGGGGTTGGGACGGGATACAAAGGGGGGGGGCGGGTCGGGGGAGCAGAGGGGGGCTGTGACTCCGCCCCGCCCCCCCTTCCGTTTGCACCTTCCCTGAGCCCCCCCAGGTCCCTCCCTCACTGAGTGACCCCCCCCCTTCCCCGGCCCAGCTAATCCGCCCCCTCGGGAGGCGGGCCTGCCAGCTGTCAAGCGCGGGGCATGCTGGGAGCTGTAGTCTCTGCCCCCTTCCAGCTGTGACCCCCCCATGTCCCCCCCCGCCTTTGCATCCAGCGCCGCCTCGCGCAGCCCGGGACGAGCCCCGGGGCAGGACCTCAGCCAAGGGGGGAGTGGGGGGCAGCATCTCCCGGCGTGCACCGGGGCGCGGCGGGGGGGGCCAATGGGCACCCCCCGGCTGGGCAATGAATGAAACCGGGCCGGGGCGGGGGCGGGATGGGCTCAGCCGGGCAGGAGCCGCTCCAGGGGTGAGTGAGAGCCGGGCCCCCCCGACCTCCCCCGGACCCCCCGACCTCCCTCCCAGACCCCTCAGCCTTCCCACCTCCAGCCTGCCCCCCGACCTCCCCCGGACCCCCCAACCTCCCTCCCAGACCCCTCAGCCTTCCCACCTCCAGCCTGCCCCCCCGACCTTCCCCCCAGCCTGCCCCCCGACCTCCCCCGGACCCCCGACCTCCCTCCCAGACCCCTCAGCCTTCCCACCTCCAGCCTGCCCCCCCGACCTCCCCCCCAGCCTGCCCCCCGACCTCCCCCGGACCCCCGACCTCCCTCCCAGACCCCTCAGCCTTCCCACCTCCAGCCTGCCCCCCCGACCTCCCCCCCAGCCTGCCTCCCGACCTCCCCCGGACCCCCCGACCTCCCTCCCAGACCCCTCAGCCTTCCCACCTCCAGCCTGCCCCCCCGACCTCCCCCCCAGCCTGCCCCCCCGACCTTCCTCCCAGACCCCTCAGCCTTCCCCCCTCCAGCCTGCCCCCCGACCTCCCCCGGACCCCTCGACCTCCCCCCCAGCCTGGCCCCTCCAGTCTGCCCCCCCAGCCTGCCCCCCCGACCTCCCCCGGACCCCTCAACCTCCCCCTCTAGCCTGCCCTCCCAGACCCCTCAACCTCCCTCCCAGACCTCCCCCAGACCCCTCAGCCTTCCTGCCCCCAGCCTGGCCCTCCCCAGCCAGACTCCCCAGCAGGACCCCTGGGACCCCTAGCCCCCAAACCTGCCCCTCAGGCTGACTCCCTGGGACTCCCCAGCCTGGGGACCCCCCCCTCAAACTGCCCTTTCCAGCCTGTCCTGCCAGTCTTCTCCGAACTGCACCCCCAGCCTGGCTCCCCTTCCAGCCGGACCTCTGGACCCCTCAACCTCTCCCCCCAGCTTGGTTCCCCCCGGGCCCCTCAACTTCCCCGCCCTAGCTGGACTTCCAAGCTTGTCATGCCTAGCCCCCCAAACCAGATACCCAGCACCACAAGTTTAGCCCCACAGCTCCCTCAATCTCCACCCCCAACCTGTTTCGTCAACCCCCCTGCATCCTTCAGCCTGACCCCGTACCTTCCCAGCCTTCGCCCCCAGCTTGTCCCATGGGACCCCCCCCATCCGTGTCTTCCCCCAACCTACCCCCTCTGGCTGCCCCAGACACCCCAGCCTGCGCCTCCAGCCTGTCCCACCGGGCTCACCCTCACCCACCCCAGCTGGACTCTCCCAGACCTCCCCGCCTGGCCACCAGACTCCTGGCTGGGGGGTGCGGACGGGCCGCATGGGGGGGTGTGGGGCTGGGGGTGATGCCGGGACGTGGGGAGTGCGTACGCTTGGCGGTGGGGGTCAGTGTCGGGGCTTTGGGGGGAGAGCTCAGAGGCTCTGGGGTGTCAGGGGGCTGGGCCGGCCCAGCCCCCCTGACCCCCCGTCTCGCCAGCCTGGGGGAGGAGTTCTACCGCGAGGCCATCGAGCACTGTCGCAGCTACAATGCGCGGCTCTGCGCCGAGCGCAACTTGCGCCTGCCCTTCCTCGACTCGCAGACCGGCGTGGCCCAGAACAACTGCTACATCTGGATGGAGAAGACCCACCGGGGGCCAGGTGAGCCCCCCCGCCTTGCCGGTGCCCCCCACTCCCGACTTGCAGCCCCCTCCCAGCCCAGCCAGTGCCACCCCTGACCCGCAGCTCCGCCGGTGGCCCCCGCCGACCCACAGCCCAGCCCAACCAGTTCCCCCCCCCCCCCCGACCTGCCGGCACCCACCCTGACCCACAGCCTGGTCGGTGCCCCTCACTCCTGACCCTCAGCCCAGCCTTGGGCCCCCAGCCTGGCCAGTGCCCCTCACTCCTGACTTGCAGCCCCCCCAGCCCAGCCAGTGCCCCCCCGACCCGCAGCTCCGCTGGTGGCCCCCCCGACCCGCAGCCCAGCCCAGCCAGTGTCCCCCCCCCCAACCTGCCGGCACCCACCCTGACCCGCAGCCTGGCTGGTGCCCCCCACTCCCAACCTACAGCCTTGCCAGTGCCCCTCACTCCTGACTTACAGCCCCCCTCCCAGCCCAGCCAGTGCCACCCCTGACCCGCAGCCTGGCCGGTTTCCACCACTCCTGACCCTCAGCCCAGCCCTGGGCCCCCCAGCCCAGCCGGTGCCCCTCACTCCCAACCCACAGCCCTTGCCAGCCCGGCCGGTGCTCCCCAATCCCAACCCGTAGCCCTGCAGCCGAGCTGTGGGGCTATGAACACTGGGGATTTGGGGGGGGAATCTTGGGGCTCTCTTCATGTACCCCTCCCCCCGCAGGCCTGGCCCCGGGGCAGATCTACACGTACCCGGCCCGCTGCTGGCGCAAGAAACGGCGACTGAACATCCTGGAGGATCCACGTCTGAGGCCTTGTGAGTTCAAGATCGGTAAGGAACTGGGGGGGGATGAGGGAATGGGGGGAGATTCTGATCCTGGTGATCTCAGCCCCTCCCTGTTGTGGCCCCCAGATCATCCCCTCCCACACCAGGGGCTTTGCGGGGGGCAGGCAAGGCTGGGGTTGGGAGGAGGGGGGCTGTTGGGGGGCTCAGTTGGTTTCCATGGTAATGCTGAGGGAGATCAGAGCCCAGGGGTGGGGGGCACCCCCTAATTACAGCCCCACGTTACCACGGTGCATGGCTGGAGGTCATTTGGCTGGAATTTAGGTGAATTGCAGCTGGTGGGGCCTTACTGGGGGGTCTCTCCGAAGGTGTCAGAGCACCTGGGGGGTCTGTATTTGAGGGCCCTGCCCAGCCGCTCTGACATGATGCTCCCCCAGACTGCGAGGCCCCCCTGAAGAAGGAGGGGGGGCTCCCAGAGGGGCCGGTGCTGGAGGCCCTGCTCTGCGCCGAGACAGGGGACAAGAAAACGGAGCTGAAGGAGGAGGAGCTGGTGCTGGACTGTCAGGTGAGGACCCCCCCCTGCAGCCCCTCTTGGGGCACCAATCGCTCCCCAACAGTCCCCCATCCCTCCCAGGGGTGAGCCCCCTTTGCGTTCGCTCCCTGCCCCCAGCCCATTCATGGGGGGCTCCCTGCATGGCGGTGCTGTGGGGGGGCAGGGCTCTGATACTCCCCTGGCTCTGACCCTCCCCCCCGGTCTGTGGCAGAAGCAGCAGGTGGGCGAGTTCCCCCACGACCTGGAGGGCGACGACCTGGAGGACGACATCCCCCGGCGCAAGAACAAGGCCAAGGGCAAGGTGGGGCGGGGGTGTGTTTGGGGGAGGGGGAGCTGGGATGATGGGGGGGGTGTATGGGGGTGGGGAGCTGAGGGGAAGGGGCCGGGGATGGGAAGGTGTATGGGGGAGGGGGAGCAGGCGGGAGCCCAGCCCCTGGGGCACCCCCACCCCCGTTGGCTCTGTGCTGGCCCTGGGGTGGGAGCCGGAAGGTGCTGTCCGGCTGCATCTCACCCCCTTCCCGGCCCCCCAGGCCTACGGGATCGGGGGCATGCGGAAGAGGCAGGACGCCCCCTCACTGGAGGACCGTGACAAGCCTTACGTCTGCGACAGTGAGTGTGTGGCAATGGGACCCAGGCGTCCGGGACGGCAATGCGGGGCACTCGCCACTACGGGGCCCTAGAACCCCCAGCTCTGGGGTGTGGAGGGGACCCAGGCGTCCGGGACGGCAATGCGGGGCACTCGCCACTAGGGGGCCCTAAACCCCCAGCTCTGGGGTGTGGAGGGGACCCAGGCGTCCGGGATGGCAATGCGGGGCACTCGCCACTAGGGGGCCCTACAACCCCCAGCTCTGGGGTGTGGAGGGGACCCAGGTGTCCGGGATGGCAATGCAGGGCGCACCCCCTCAGCTCCCAGCCCAGGGGATTCCCAGCGGGGGGTCTGAAGAGGATGGGGGGGCTGGTTTTGGGGGGCTCTGACCCTGCCCTCCCTCCAGTCTGCGGGAAGCGCTACAAGAACCGCCCGGGGCTGAGTTACCACTACACCCACACCCACCTGGCAGAGGAGGAGGGCGAGGAGAACGCGGAGCGACACCCCCTGCCCCTGCACCGCAAGAACAACCACAAGCGTGAGCCCTGGGGACCCAACGGGGGGGAGCCCTGCAGCACCCCACAGCTGGCATGACTGTTGGCGGGGGGGTATGAGCCATGCAACATCCCACTGCTGGGGTCACTGTTGGGGGGGGGGGCTGCCTGGTTTCTAATTGTTCGGGGGGGGGTAGTTTTGGGGGAACCAGCCTGGCCCCATTCTACCTCTTCCATGTCCAGTCCCTCACCGGAGGTCCCTTTGCTCTGGGGGGTGCCAGGGAGTCCTAGGGGCTCACAGGACCGGGCTCCTCCCCCCAGGGCCCACGCTCTAGTCAGGGGTTTGGGTGGGGGACTCCCCCCAATCTCCATCTGTTGGAGAGCTGGACTTGGGGGGGGGGCAGCTGGCTTTAACCTCATTCTGTCTGGTTTTTGCTGTTCCTGTCAGAGTTTTACAAAGAATTGAATTGGGTCCCCGAGAACCAGCGCAGACACACAGGTAACCCCCCCCACACCCGGGGGGGGGGCAGGACCCCCGACCCGACACGTGGCCCGGTGCCCTGGCCCCAGTTTGGGGCCTTGAAGGTGACCTGGAAAGGAGGAAAGTGACTGACTGACTGGGGCAGCGGGGCCAGCCCTGCCTGCCCGGGGAGAGGCCCCCCACCAAGCCCCCCGTCCTGCAGCACAGCGCACCCTAGTGCCATGCAGCGCCCCTCACCAGCCCCTGCAGCCCAGCGCCCCTAGTGTCCCATGGGGCTGTGATCTCAGACATGAGGGAGCCAGACCCCGTTTGCTGGGAGAGGTTTGGAGGACTCAGATTGGTGCAGTTTCAGGCCCAGGGACCATCCGGCCTGAGAGCTCGGCATGTGGCCGTGTCCGGTGCCAGGGGCCGGGCCGGAGCAGCTCTCCCGGATCTCACCCCGACTGCGCCCAGCCCCTGGGAGGAAAACGCTCTGAAAAGAGATTCCTCCCTGGGAGCTGCCCGGGTCTGGCCCCGGGGCCAAGGCTGGGCTGACTCTTCCCAGCTGGAAAGGGGAGAAAAACACACAAACCCGCTGGCTTCTGGCTCCCACCCCGGAGCAGCCTGCAGGGCCCTGGAAGGCAGTGGGTGGGCAGCTGGGGGCAGCATCAGTCTGCCAGGGCACTGTGCGGAGGAAGGTCACAGCAGGGGGAGGCTGCCGGGGACGGGGGGGGGAGGGTTGGCTTGTTGCCTAACCCGGGGATTCCACGTTGGTACCGGGCTGTGTCAGGTGCCCTGGGGGTGGGGGCAGTGTTAGTGGGGGGGGCTGCATGGGGCCGAGCCTGCTGCACCCCTTCATCTCCGCCTCTGCTCGCTGTTTTCCAGCGAAGAAAGCTCCGGATGGCTCGGTCATTCCCAACGGGTACTGTGATTTCTGTCTCGGCGGCGCCAAGAAAACCGGCTGCCCCGAGGATCTCATCTCCTGCGCGGACTGTGGGCGCTCCGGTGAGGACCCCCGGCCAGGCCAGGACAGCCGGGGGCACGGGTGTGATGGGAGGGAGCTGGCAGGGGACAGAGCCGGGCGCGGTTTGTTGTGCTGCCCCTGCTGGGGGGGGGGTGAGCCCTGCTCTGGGCATGTGTGGAGGACGAGGTGTCTTCCCCCCCCCCCAGTCCGGGGGCAAATGAGGCCAGGCTGAGCTGTTCTGCATTTTCACTCCCCTGCTGGGATGCCCCAGGCTGGGGGGCTTGTTGTGGCTGCGGCTGGTGTCCTGAATTTGCTGGGTCTCAGCCTGGCCTCACCCTGCCCTGGCAGGGGCAGATTCCCAGGCTTGGCGGGTGGTACCGGGGGAAGTAGTGGGGGGGGAATTGCTTGCTCTGGGCCATCCCCCCACCCCCCTGACTCTCCCCGCTCTGTGCCCCCTGCAGGTCACCCCTCGTGTCTACAATTCACGGTGAACATGACGGCGGCCGTGCGCACCTACCGCTGGCAGTGCATCGAGTGCAAATCCTGCAGCCTTTGTGGTACCTCGGAGAATGACGTGAGCCGCCCCTGCAGCCCCCCATGCCCTGTACTCGCCAGCCCCAACCACCCCCCCACTCCCTGATCCTGCCAGGCCCTGACCTCCCTGCACCCAACCCCCTGGACCTGCCAGCCCCTCCCGCCTCCCCCACCCCTCTAGCCCCTTGGAGACTTGAGGTGAGCGCCTGCCTCCCCCTTGCCCCTCCTGGGAGTGGGTCCCATCGCTGCCCCCTGGCACCCCCCAGGGGAGGGCTGGTGTCGCTGCTCCCCACTGACCTGCCTTTCCGCCCCCCGCCCTGGCAGGACCAGCTGCTCTTCTGTGACGACTGCGACCGGGGCTACCACATGTACTGCTTGAACCCCCCCATGGCAGAGCCTCCCGAAGGTGAGCCCCCTGCTCCCTCAATCCCTCACGGCTGGGCTGGGGGGACTGGTGGGCCGGCGTCTCCCACGCAGGGAGGGGGCTGTAGGGGAGGCTGGGGGCCAGGCTGACGCTCTTCCCCCCCGCCCACAGGGAGCTGGAGCTGTTACCTGTGCCTGCGGCAGCTGAAGGACAAGGCCTCGGCTTACATCACGCTCACCTAGAGCCGCCCCCCCCAGATGGCTCCCGGGGGGGGGCACCATGACCAGAGCGAGTGGGAGGACCCCCCCAGCCATGTGCCCCCAGACTCCAACACCCTCAAACCCTGCACCCAGGGGGGGCTCCTATGTAGCCCCCTCAGCCAAAATCCTCCTCAAAGCCATAACTCCAGGTGGGGGGGCATGCTGGGCCTGGGTGCTCCTGGTGGGGCTGCTCCCCAGAGGCCCCCCCAACTGCCTGGGGGGATGCAGGGGAAGGGACTTTTGCATGATGTGGAAATAGAATTTTTTTTTTTTCCTTTTCCCAGAGCTGGGTGGGGACCATCGGGGGGGGAAGCACTGTCCTCCCTCCAGCTGTTTCAGGCCCTTAGTGGTGGGGTGGGGAGGGATTAGTGTATTCACTGCTGCTCCCCTGTTCCCTGGCCCAGGCCCTGGTGCTGCATCTCATGGGGTCACACTGCCCCCCCCCCAGCCAGCTGGGGTGTATTTATTTTAGTGCAAGAGGAACTGCAGGGGGGGCAGTGCCCCTCACTAAAGCTGTTTGATGTGGGTGTTTATTTTCTGTTGTTGCTGGTTCAAAAAAGGGGGGGTGTAAAAAAGCTGCCGGGGCAGGAGGGGGTGCGAGCAGTGGCCAGTCCGTGGGCAATTCCAGGTGCCCGGCCTGCCCCCCACCCCACCCCGCCCGTGTTCATGATGTCGTTCTGGTGCTGCCGTCTGCAATGTGCTTGGATTGTTCTGTGCATTAAACCATGGTCCATGGCCCAGCCTTGGTGTCTTTTCTCCCCCGAGCAGGTGAGAGAACCCAGGAGTTCGGGCTCCTAGCACCCCCACCCCCCAGAGCCAGGGATGGGTGTGTTGCCCCTGAGGGGGTAGGGTGCACACAGGGAGTTTGGGGTGTGATGCTTCCTGTGTGGCCAGCACTCCCTGGCCCTGGGCATCACAGCAACCGGCATACCCCCCCCCCCATGGTAGGTGTGGGGGCTGCTAGGGGCAGCCTTCATGTGTGACCTACTTTTTACCCAGATTATACCCCAAGCTGCTGGGTTAATCTTTGCACGCAGGGGGGGCACTGTACCTCCCCCTAGGTCCAGCATGATCTGCACACACCCCTGCCCCCAAAACAGGGCCTAGCAGGCCCCTGGGCTGTGGGAACCCCAATCCCTTAGCTGGGCAAGCCCCCCCCCCCGGGACTCCTGGGCTCTGGCCCTGCTGTGGGAGGGGGGCTAATGGCTGGAGCCAGGCTGGGGGGCCCTACTGCTCCCAGAGCGGGGAGTGATGAGCAGCCCAGGGCGTGCTATTTGAGCAGGCCCCTGCTGGGGTCACGATGTCCAGGATAAAGGGGATTTTCACCCCTCCCATCAGCCTCAATTCATGGCTGAGCAGCTGATTCCACCCCCCCACCCGCTCTGGTCATTTCACCCCGGGGGGGGGGCAGGTCCAATGGTCCCCTAACCTCTTCTTCCTCCCCTCCCCCCCCATCGGAGATCCTGGCCCCAGACAGCTGCAGCCCTTTACAGGGGAGGGAAGAGGGCTCAGCACCAGCCCCGCAAACATAGCCTGCGCCCCCCCAGTGAGGGATCCCCCTTGCTCCCAACAGGCTCAGCTGCCCCATGCACCCCCCCAGAGGGGGACCCACCCCTCCTCTGCTCCAGGTAGCTGGAGCCTGGCTGCTGGTGTCAATCCATGCCATGGGGTGGGGGAAACAGACTGAACCCAGCCTCGGGGAGCAAGGGGGCCTCCCCCACTCTCTGCCTGGAGCTGCTCCTGGCAGCTGAAAGCCCGAGGCAGGTGGCGGAAAGGTTTAGCTCCTTCTAACCCTCCTTCCACATGCAGGGGAGGGGGGCATTTAAAAGGCAGTTTTTTCAATCAGCAAAGCATGAGGTAAAATTAAATCAGAGCTTTTATCTGCAAGGACCCTTATCCAACAAAGCAGCTGATTTACTTGCCTGTTACCCTCATAGATCAGCTGTGGGGCCAGGGAGAAGGGGACACAGGCCCCCCTGAGTCCTGGGGAGCACCACCTGCTGCTGCATCACCCCCTGGGCCATGGGGACCAGGCACCAGCTCTTTCGTTTTCCTGCCCCAAATGAGGTTTTACTGGATTCTGCAAACGTTTCCACCCCACTGAGCAGATGGCAGCCCGCGGCGGGGGCTCCTGACCTGGGCACAGGTCTGCCCTCCCCAGGCCCACCGGCCACACCAGCTGCAGCTAACACACCGAGATGGGACAGGCAGCAGCCGGGGGCTCAGGCAGCTCCTGGAAAGCGGGCAGTTTCTGCGGCCCAGGGTCTTCCCTGCCCCAGCCCAAGGAGAGGTGGGGAGGGGCGCTGCCCCCTCGCCCAGCAGGGTCAATCAGGAGGCTGCGATGTCAAGCTGATTCAAAGCGATGCACAGCACCGCTGGGGACCTGGCCTGTGCTGGCTGGGGCACAGGAGGTTTCATGCACATGAAATTAGCACCTTGCTGCCCGACGACCACGCGGCCCGGCCAAAGAAAGGGCAGCGAGTCAAAGTAGTAAAGCAGCAACTGGCCGTATCTGTGCGAGCCCCCGGGAAAGCCTCCCAGGTAGCTGCCTGGAGCCCCGCCGTTAGCGCTGGGCTTGGCCCGCACCACCGAGCTGTAAAAGGCAGCGGAAGTGGCTGTGGGTTGGATGCTGGAGGCAGCTATAAAAGGGAACTGGGGGGGTGCTCTAGGGGTCACCCACTGGCCACATGCTGATCTAGCAGTTTAGCAAACACAGCCCTGCCCAGGAGCCGCTCTGGGTAACAGATTTCTCTCCCATCGCAGGTTACCCGCCAAGCACGGTAACCACAGGTTCATTCCCCCAGCACACGCTGCTCTTGCTTTTACGTCGCAGCCGCCGCGAATGCTCCTTGCTGCCTGGCGCCCCGTACAGAAATCGCACGGAAAAAGCCTTAGAAAGCGTCTCCTTTATACAAATATAGTGTCTTATAAAGAACATTTACATGGCAATCCGCCTGCAGGGCCTGACCCACTCTCAGCAGTGCCTTCTCTAGAAAATAACTTAGCGCTGAGAAGGTGCTTGCAGAGGCGGGGGGCAATTTTTATATTCTCTCCCAGCTATGGGTCCCATTATAATTATTTTACACCCGAAACCCTGCCCCCCAGCAGCCGTGACAGCGACCGACCCTGTCCAGCCCCACAGTGCTATGTCCGTGGCAGACAGCCAGGGGTCCCGGCCAGAAGATGCAGGCTGTGCAGCATAGTGCAGAAGGGCTGTTCCAGTGCCCACAGCTGGAATCAAGTCATTTCACAGGGATATTTCCTAGATTAGCAAAGGTTCATGCCCCAGAGATAGTCACCCTGGCCGATGCAACCCCAAGATCTCCCCTGCCCCCCAACGGGTCAGATCCCCTCCAGGGTGAGGAAGTCACTGTCCTGGCCCGGGTGCCCAGCAGTGCTCTTTGCATGAGGTTTAAGGGGATGCCATGTCTGGCACTGGCGCCCCAAGAACATCCTGGTGGTGTAGCAGAGAACAGACACAGATCCCTGGCTTGACACACAGCACTGCGTGGAGGGAGATGGAGCAGTAAATGCCCGTGTTTAGCCACATAGTGCCAGGGGCATGGTGCAGGTGGGGAAGGGCCGGCAATGCTCCTTCCAAGGACAGGCCCCTTCCAGCACATCAGAAGCTTCCCCAGTGCCCTGCACCTCCCAGGTCACTGCTGCCCCCACCCAGCTGGCAGCCTGGGAGTACAGCACGGGGTGTGCCTGGCACCTGGTGCCTGAGAGGGGCAGCTCACAGCTCCTTATCCACAGGGCTGGAGAAGATCTCTGCGAACTTGCGCAGCTGCTCGTTGGCCGTCTGCGATTCCTCCTGCAGCCGCTGGTTGTTCTGGCGCAGACTGGCCACCTCTGCCTGCAGCACCACCTTGTCCTGCTTCTCCTGAGCGAGAGAGGGGGGTGTTTGGAGAGCTCCCAGCTGCAGCCAGCCCCACCCCCAGCCGGGCCACCAGCCTTCTGACAGCTCAGGAGCAAGGAGTGAACCCAGGAATCCTGACTCCCAGCCCGCCTGCCTCAAACCCGCTAGGCACTCCAGCCCCTGGGCACAGGCACTCCCGCCTGATGGAGCTTTCTGAGAGGCTGCCCAGTGGCAGAGAGAAGGGGGGGCCCTGTGGGGCTGACAGGAGGGGAAGGGGGCAGCCCTGGTGCGAGCCCCTTACTTTCTGCAGGTCACTGTGTAGCTGCTTCAGCATGGCCTCCAGCTGACACACCTTCCCCGTCAGGTCCAGGGGCAGCTCCTCGCTGGGGAGGGGAAAACATGGTCAATGCATCTCACCACAGCACTGGGGACCCAGTGCAGACAAGAGGAGCTGGCAGGGCTGTGGAGACCTGCTGCAGCCACTGGGCAGCCTCCTGGCTTAAGCCGCTGGCGCGAGGAGCCCAGGCCAGGGCAGCCTTGGGGTGGGGGAACAGTCTCCCTGGCCAGGCTGTGGGTCTGAGATGGGGATGGATGAAATGCTAGCACCACCCTACAGACACACACAGAACCAGGGGCGTGAGGACGCAGCCTTGATGGGGGGCTCCCCCCAGGCAGGCTGGCTGAGGCTGCAGTGTCTGCCCCCTGCTCCTACAGCACCCTGCCCTGTGGCGCTCTGGCTGCAACGCCAGGCGGTGGCTCCATGACGCGCTGAAACGTCGGCCATGTGAGGCCGGCTGGGTTCCTGCCACCAGGAAGAGGTGCTGGCTTGCCCTCACCCACAGCCCAGGCCTGGAGGGCGCTCGCTGCCCGGACTGCTGCTAGACACACCTGTCCCGCCAGCCACCTGCCCAGCCCACCCAGCGGTGTCTGCCCTGTTACGGAGAGGGGCCGCGGCTTACCTGGGCGCTCCCTGCTTACCTCATGGTGGGCGTGGTGCAGGGCGTGGGGCCTGGGCTGTGCGCTGGCGGGGCGGCAGGGCTCAGCATCGGGTCGTTGAGGGAGAAGAGGGAGACGGCTCTCTGCACTGAAAGGCAAAGGGGTGGCTGTGCTTTGCCGCACCCATGCTGCCCAGGCAGCTCGGCTCTGCCTGGAGGGCACCCGCACTCCCTGGGCCTGAGCGCTGCCCGCAGCAGCCCTCGCCGGAGCAGGAAGCTGTGTGCTGGAAGGAGCTCCTCCCAGAGCCCAGTTACCAGGCAGCGCCCCTGGCTTGACTCGCCCTGGCCTGCACAGCCCTCCGTGGGCCTCAGGTGGTGGGGAGACCCCGGCTGCAATCCGGGCTTCTCAGCCTGAGGGGAGCCCCTGTCCTGCAGCACAGCTGGCCAGCGGTCGGGGGCTGGCTGGACTCTCTGCCCCTCCTGGGAACGGCCAGCGTGACTCCTGCACTGCTGGGTCCAGGAGAGTTTCCCAGGCAGGGCCGTGCGTGCCACGGGTGATGCACCACGGCCAAATCTGAACCACGTCAAATGCACCTAGGAGGAAACACCAATGGCACAAGCCCCGACAATTCTGGCCTATGGGGCGCCAGTCTCCACGGGGGTCCCTTGCAGCACCGGCATGCCGAGCCCTCGCAGGACACCCCACCGGGCACAGGCTAGCCCATGGACCGGCTGGGATGCCGGGTGAAGTCCCCCCCTCCCCGCACACCTGCAGCACCTTCCAGGGTTAACCCTCGCTGTGCTGCCCTGCCACTCACTCTGGCTACACGCCTTTCTCTGCCAAGCGGAAATTTGGAGGTTGAAATTTCTCTTTCACTGGGAACGGACACGGTTAGGAATGGGGGGGCTGTATTTGTGTGGGGCTGAAGCAGCTGCCCACCCCCACAGATAGTTACATTTCAATGGGGGGATGGGAAGAGACAGGGCAGTGAGAATCTGCAGGGGCTCCGATCTCCTTGCTAAGGCAGGGGCCATGCCTGTGCTCCCAGCGCTGGCCTTCCGTGGCACACAGCTCCTCTCCGCCAGGCTAGCAGCCCTGTCCCAGCTGGGTCTGTTTATTTTGCCATGTCAGCTAGGAGGCTGGCGAGGCCACAGCTCCCTGGGGATGCAAGCGACAGCGGAAGTCACAGGCACGATGGCGTGGAGGACTCAGCTTTGTCTGGAGTTGGCAGCCGGGTACGGTGAAGAGCAGAGGAGCGGCTCACCCCACAACGCAAGGGGACCCGAGGGCAGGGAAGGGACCTAAGCTGCTTTTCAGGCTACTCTGGAGACTGCCCTCTGCACAGCCCGCGAGAGCTGGCGCAGGGGCCACAGCGAGGGAAGGCACCTCACCAGCAGACCCCCCCCCCCCCCAAAGATGCTGGAAGTAGGGAGAGGCAGCAATGCAGAAGGGCCGCACGAGCTGATGGGATGCAGGGGGCCCTGCTCCGCACCCACCCCGATGGGGTGCAGCCAATGCTCAGCACTAGACTCACCCTCCACCCCCATGACCAGGCCCCATTGCACTCCAGAGGACAGCAGAGCCCAGTCCCCAGGACTAGAATTTGGGGCTTCCTGGCGCTCAGCTCTGTGCTCTAACCACTAACAGTGCTGCCAGAGTCAGGACCCCAGGGTCCCACACACACGCTGCTGCAGCAGCAGGGCCTTGGTGCTGGCAGAGAGCCAGGGAACAGCCTCCTACCTGGGGAGGGGTCTCGGTCATGGGAGGGTGCTGGGAGTGCCCGTATTTCTCCCTGAGCCACACGACAAGGGCTCCCGTGCGTCTCCCGGCCCTGCCAGAACCCCGGGGTGAGGCTCCTGGCCACGTGAGCAAGACACATGGACAGGAGAGTCGACAGGTCCGGACACTTTTGCTTCCCAGCCTGTGGCTCCAGTGCACTGGGCGTGGCCGGCCGCGTGGGGCTGGTCAGGGAGGGGAGGGCATCCACACGAGGGGCTGGGCAGCAGTAAAGACATCACTTGGCAGGGCAGGTCTAGGGGGAGGGAACGAGGGAATCCGAGCAGGGAACGGAGGGACTGTTGTGACCAGCTGCTCCAAGCTCCCGCAGCGCAGAGAACCCACCCAGCGCAGACTGTCTCCTTACGGCGACTCCCGAAGAGCTGGGGCCTCCTCGCACGCCCAGCGCACCCTACAGACACCCCGCAGCCAAGAGCCCCTCCCTGCGAAGGGACCCGACTGGGACACTCGCCCCTTGGAATCTGCTCCTGCTCTGGGGGCTTGAGCCAAGCCCCCCAAATCACAGGACAGCTCTGAACTTGGGGGCCCGCCCCTCCCTCTGGAGGACACTGACCAAGTGCTGAGCTGGCAGGGGACAGCGTGGAGGGACTCAGCTGGTCCTGCTGGCCTGGAGCTCTCTGGCTCTGAGTCGGAGCTGGGGGAGGCAGAGATGGAGTGGAGGGACAGAGGCTCAAATGGACGGTGCACAGATGACACATGTTAGCCACGTGCCTTTGAAACCCCCAATTTGTACCCACTTCCCGTCACGGTCGCAGAAACCCCCTTATCACGTCCCATCCTGCTGCCCCCAGCTCCAGGGTGCTGGAACAATGCATACAGTGCGGGCTGAGAGCCGTTGAACTGAACTGTAAACCCTGGATATGATGAACACCATTTCAAGTCAGGGGGTGCTGCAGCTCGCCCCGTACCCCTAGTTCCAGCACCTTGCCCAGCCCTTCCCCCCACCCTGGTGCCCTCTGCCCGGCTCTGATCTCAGAGCTCTACGGCCAACGATGCCATGGTCAGTATCAATCATCGTCACCTCCTGCAAAGGGAGGTTGTGCCTCGGTTTCCCTCTCACTGCCATTAGCTGGGCAATAATTTCCTGACGCTGCAGCTGTCTGGGCATGGCTTGGCTAACTGGCAGCCAGCAGCACCACCTCCAGGCTGGCGGGGAGCGAGCGTTCTGCAGACACCAGGGCGCTCCTACCTTCATAGGCCTTCGCAGCATTGACCAGGCTGGACCATTCCAGGCCAGCTGCCGTGTCGGGCAGGGGCATCAGCCCCGGGTCGAGGCGTCTTGTGGGCTTGTCCCGCACATCGCTCAGTGACAGCTCCGAGGCAGAGATGGTGGCTTTGGGGAGAGCAGAGGGGTCAGAGGAGGCTCGGAGTACCGGGAAGCAAGCCCAGCCCCCCCCGGAGCAGCGCTCTGCCCTGCTGCCAGCCCCCCACCCACTGCCCTGTGGTTACGCTGGGGCCAAGTGTAGCCCAGGGATGAGCACCCCCAGCTTGTAGGCCAACGAATCATCCCCACTAGCACCATGGGGCTGGTCTGCAGAATTCACATGCTCCAGCCCTTGGATCCAGCCCCGCCCCGGCTCCTGGAACGGACGCTAGGGCTGTGCTCAGACCAGCCCCGCACACGCCGAAGCACACACACACCACCCCCGCCCTTCCCCAGGAGCCCGGGGAGACCTGCCAGCGGGGCCTCGCCGCACTGCTGCTCGCAGGAATCGGCCCAGCGCTGGGAGGAAGGACCGTGGTGCAATGACATGTCCAGGAAGAGGCACATGGGAGAGGAAGGGAGGGAAGGGGCCGGTCCTGTGACGGTCCAAGGAGACCCGCCTGCTGCTGGATGGAAACACCCTGGCTCTTTCCAGAGGGGAGCTGCGCCTGCCCACGGGGAGACCCAGCTCTTGTCTACTACCAAGCACACATGCAGCGCATGGCATTTCTCTGCCAGGCAGGGCGCTGTGTGTGCTCCCTGACGAACCGGGACCACGGCAGCACCCACGTCACAAGCTACCCTGCATCTCTCACATTCATTACCTTGGGACCCCCAACCACGGTATATCCCTGTCCCCTTTCACAGCGAGGGGAGGTGACGCAGTTGGAGTCACACAGCAGGTCAGTGGCAGAGCTGGGGAAAGAACCCAAGAGTCCTGGCTCACAGCCCCCGTCTCTAACCGCTAGACCCCACTCCCCTCCCAGAGCCAGGGACAAAACCCAGGAGTCCTGCCTGCCAGCCCCCGGCTCTAACCAAGACCCGCGCCATACTCACATTTCTTCTCAGGGAGGCCCCCGTTGTCCGGCTGCGGGTGCTGCCGCCGGATGGGCAGCGTGTTGGACGGATAGGTGCTGGTGAAGAGGACGTCGCTGGCCAGGGACTGTTCGAAGCAGGTGGCGTTGGCGTAGCTAGCGTCTCTCCTCCCGCTGCACAGGCTCTCATCTGATAACGTCCGCTGGAGAGTCTTCTGCGGAGACTGTCGCAGAAACACAGTTACTTTCTGGTAGAACCTAGGGGTTACTACTGGGAGTGTTACAGTAGCACTGAGAAGCCTCATTGGAGGCCGGGGATGGAGTCTACGCAGAACCAGGGTGAGAGACTGTCCCTGTCCCAAAGACCTCACAGTACAGTGTGGGAGGGGAAACTGAGGTACAGAGAGGGGAAGGGATTCGCCCAAGGTCACACACTAGATAAGTGACAGAGCTGGGAACTGCCGCCAGTCTGCACCCACCATGGCTCTCTCCTGCTCCGGGCCCAAGCCGTCCATAATGATGAGCTTCTTCAGGTCGTCCTCAATGGTGGACTTGTAGTTCTTGCGCGGGGAGCGCAGGTCCCGGAGCGATGCCCGCAGCCTGGGCTGCCCAAAGACGTTCTTGGTGTTCATGTCGATTTGCCTAGAGCAGCGTGGGGGGGACGTGGTTAGAGACTGGCTCCAGGAGCAGCCCCTGCTAGCCAAGAGCACGACAGGCCCAATGGTCAATGCCCTGCAGGCACGGGGCCACCCAAACCTGGTGCCCTGAGGCAAGAGGGGCATCTGCCTCCCAAGGCTCCTGGGTGTTTACAGCCCTTCTAGCGGTCAGGAGAGCCCCCACCCCCTGCTCATCTGAATCCTGTGGAAAATTCTGTCTCCCCCAGTGCTCCGGGTAGATTTGGGCTTCACTCGTCATCTCTCTGGGGCAGGAACAGTGACTCCATTTGTAAAGTGTTGAGCCCATGCAGGAGCGATGGAAACAATCATTTTCCTCACAAACTTCTGCCTGGTGCGAGTTATTGTAGGACAGCTGGGCCCAAAGGACCCGACTGAGATCAGGGCCCCGCTGGGTCGTGCCGGGCGCTGCACAGGCCCCGATGCGCCAAGGGCTGTCCAGGCCCAGTGAGACAGTCCCTGCTCCAAAGAGCACACGATCTGGACAAACGCAGAGATAGGCAGGGAAACTGAGGAACAGAGCCGTGACTTGCTAAAGGTCACAGCAGGTGAGATGTGGGGCTACAACCCAGGAGTCCTGACCCCCAGACCAGTTCCCTCCCCACTGGGCATGTCTGATTAGGAGAGATTCACGGGTGGTGTGATTTGACAGCCCGAGCTGGGGCAGGCCCCTCCTGATGCCCAGCAGAGATGGGCAGGAAAAGCTCTAAACTGCCCAGGCAGCGACTGGCCCAATTCTGGCTTTTCTGGGGTGGTTTTCGTGCCCTGGCCAGCGCGGGAGAAGCAACAGGTCCAGTGGGGCCAGGCGACGCCAGCGGCTGCTCCGTTTATTAGCCTTTGTAGGAGGCAGGGGAACCACCTGGATCCCACGAGTGAGAAGAGGAGGCCCTAAACCCCAGGAACGGGGCCACAGCTTCGGTCTCCTTTTCATCCAACAGCCTTGCTATCTGAAAGGCTAGGAGCCGCGGCTCCCAGCTGCCTCTTGCTGAGCTGGATTGCAAGATAGCGGCAATGACGGGCCCACAGCGCGTCTCACCACGCAGCTAACAAACAGCCGGTGCCCGAACGGGGCCGACGGGAACGCAAAGGGCTTGGCTCTCGCCAGGCCGGCTTCGGCCCCTCTCTGGCAGGAATGCTACCACTGGCCCCTCTGCTCTTGCTCCTGTGACCCCTGGCAAGACGCTGGCTCCATGAACCAGTCAATGGCCCCGGGCCCAGCTGGGCATCTCTGAGGCCCCAGTAGCTGGCAGGAGACAATTGGAAGCTAGGGCTAGAAGTACAGAGCGTCCCTGTAGAATTAGCACTGCCCTGCCTGGCCCCGCGGGTAGCTGGGAGCTCCAGGCGGAGCGTCAGGGGCCCAGCCCCCGGGCAGCTGCTCCTGCGGCCACACTGCTCAGGGGCACTGCTGCACACGTCTCCCTGGTGTGCAGGGCACTGAGAGGGTGTCTGTTTGCTCCAGGAGGGATCCTGGCGCTGGGTAGATAGGGCAGGCAGGTGCCCATCTCTCTGGCTCCAAGCCCCAGCGCCAGGTGTTGGGAAGCAGCCACTGCTCGCACCAGCACCACAGCCAGGCAAGAGTAGTCTGAGACAGGCATATGGCCGCCATCCTCTCTGACCTTTGGCTTAACCCCTGTTGTGCTGGAGAGGGCTGGCACCAGCCATGTTTGCCATGCATCCTTGTGGGCACAGCTATCCATGCAGAGATGCCAGAGCCTTTCTCCATGCCCTGAGAGAGTCGGGGGGGGACGACAACTCAGACCCCTCGTTCCAGCTTCTCCTACCCTGCACTCGAGCCCATGTGCTAGCGACAGCTCCAGACCTGCACTGGTGCGCACGGGGGGCCACCCATGCCCACCTCCTCAGGTGCCAAGCAAGAGCTGCCCAGGCTGGGGGCACAGGGTGGAATGAGGTAGTGGGCAGTGGCTGGCACAGCCGCAGCGTTCGCCTGGAGTGAGCGTGGCTCCCGCATGCAGACAGGCTCAGCTCAGAACTCACGCTGTAGAACTGATCAATGGAAGTGTTTTTAATTGTTCACTTTATTAATATAACTTCATAAGTAAAGTTTTATGAATGAAACTACATTCATTCATAAAACCAGGTACCTCAAGAACTGGCTAATTGAGTTTCACTTTCAATCCAACTGCTGCTTAAATCACTGAAACTTGCTCTGCCTCAACATTGTAACTTCTGCTCAGTTTGCCATTCCTTACACTTGTCCATGTTCTAACCCAAACTCCATTTTAAAATGCTCACTTCATTTTTGCTAAACCCTGCTGTAATCTGATTAGTATAGTTTAGATGTGGGAATGAGGTATGGATGGATGATGGAATCAACCTCCAGCCCCAGCCTGTCCTGATGAAATAAAGTGTAAACACTCACGGCTGAAGATGCAGACAACAGCCCTGACAAAGCAAGAAGAGTCCACCCTCAAAAGTACAATTGAAGAAACATCAAAGCCAGGTCCTCAGCTGAAAGTCATGTCTGCCATTGACAGGTAATCAATCACACCGAACCCAGAGGCAGCCTGACACAGCAAGACCTATAGACTCTGGATTCAAACTAAAGCCTACAAAAAGGATGGGTGAGATGGAAGACCTTGGAGGGTAACATTCTGCCAACATGGAAGGGCATCAGTGCATGCCCAATAGAGACCCAGCCTTTCCTTGTGCCCGGCTTTCCTGGCCAGTTAGCCGCCAAAAGCCATGAACTCAAGCTACATTCAGGACTGCTAACTATCTAGCAGCTGCAGAACGCGCGCGTGTGTGTGCGCGCGCGCGCATTAGATATTAGTTATTGGTCTTAAATCAAATTGTGTTATTATAATAAATGTGATATCTTGTCTTGTCCGCTGAAACGATCCTGTGCAGTTTTGTCTGTATAACAGCAGCAAGCTATTGAAGGCTATCGCTCAAGTACCATTCCCTGGAATGTGCTCCCCATGGCAGAGATCATTCACGCCTGGCGCTCTGCTCAGCTCCATCCCACCAGCCGGCAGTTCAATGAGAAGCACTTACTTCTTTGGGTCTGTGAAGGCCACAGGTCTCGTGGGGGTCTCCTCGGCTCTCTTCCACCCCGACACAGGCTTGCTCCTGCTGGTCTGTTTGGAAAAGAAGGATTTGGGGACAGAGGCAGACAGCTGGAAGGAGCTGGACTGGGACATGTGTGGGGGCCTGGAATTCTCAGCCACGGGTGTTTTGTAACCCCGAGCAGGGCGGCCTTGTCGCAAACTGAAATTACTACAAAGTAAAACAAAACAAAAAAAAAAAACGAAAGCAAATCAATTCCAGGTCAGGCGGAAATCCGATTTCACCCTCAGCACCAGTGCCCCCTGGCTGGGAACAAGCCACTCTGGGATGACCCATGGGTAGCCTTTCATCACCCATTTTAAAACAATGCAACCGCTACAAA
Source organism: Dermochelys coriacea (assembly GCF_009764565.3). Taxonomy (NCBI): domain Eukaryota; kingdom Metazoa; phylum Chordata; order Testudines; family Dermochelyidae; genus Dermochelys; species Dermochelys coriacea. Next base: position 1,287,516 of record NC_050090.1, on the reverse strand, counting down.
ACCCGGGCGGTTTCTGGGTTGGGATTAAAACTCTGCAGCTCCACAGTAGCGCTGGGTTTGGGCCAGAGACTAGCACGTGGCCCAATCTCCTGGGCTTTGACGTGTCTGAGCATTTAAAGCAACACTGGAACTTTACAAACCATCCCTGTCTGATAACGTTTGACCTGCTGGTTTTACAACGGGGCAAGATTTGCAGGTGTGAGCAGAGACTTGGATGCAGGACTTGAGACCCTGTAAAGGGCCGGGATTCAGCTGGGGCGGAAAGCCCGACTTGTGACCATAGGGACCCCGGACAGGCGCCTCGAGTTGGGAACCCCCCAAATCACTTCTCACTGGGGGAATCTTTACCCCCAGAAGTTTGTGTGTAAAGTCTATTTGGCTCAGAGTTTCCGGTTTGTGATTCTGCAAACAGGGGCTGCAAAACCCCAGAACTTGGTGGGGGAGTTGGGGGCTAGGGCAAGAGCTGTAGCTGCTTTTCACTGTTTCAGTGGAACAGATCTGGGGTCCCCTAAACAGAGCTGAAACGTGGCAGGGGGGAGACGAGCACTAGCTAACAAGCAGGGTGTTTACTGAACAGCCTGGTGTTGCCAATTCATGAGATTTGGGGCGTTTTTCCTTTAGGCCCAGCTGCTGCAGTCATGTGATTAGGGGGTTCTGTGCCTCGGTGGTTACAGAGAAAGGCCTGAAAGTGATACGCCTGGAGCTTCCCAATCAGACAGCAAATACCGAGCCCAGCGGGGAGCAGTTTGGAAATCCCATGATTCAGGGGACTGGGCTCATGAGTTCTGAACCCTTTGGACTGGCAATACAGCAAAAGCTAGAACAGTGTCACCAACCAAACCCACGCCTCCCGGGGCAATACAGGACAGGGCTTTTAGCCCGTGCTTCAGAGGGGTGCCAGGAACCTGCTCTCTCTTTGTGGTTCACTGTGATGAAGTGGGACTGTTCTTAATGTTTCCTCTGAATATTGTGGGGGTGCCTCAGTTTCCCCTTTGGAGTTCTTAAGTGTCTAGGGGGTGGGATAAGGGTGTATGATCATTGCAGAGCCCTAGAGGGCAGGTGTGGGCAGGGGTCTGGACACAGAGAATGGCCGACACCCTGTTTCCTGGCCGCTGATGGCCTGGGCCCTTCTCCCTGCAAGGTGAGAGCTAAAGGGCTGGAGAACAAAGGAATCAGGTGACCTCCTGGCCCGGGAAAGGGACAAAGCCCAGAGGAGGAGGGACTGGAGAGAATTTCGGTTTGGGGCTGGTAGGGGACATGGAGTGAAGTGGTCTAAAACAAGGCACTGGACTGTAGAGGGCAGCCAGGAAAGTGATTCTCTTCAAAGTTAGGGCCAATTTACCCCAGCTGGGGATCGTATTTCTCCAGCACAGACCTAACGCCTTCAAAAGCTACCTGGGCTTCCGTTCCACTGCCCGGTGCTGCATAGTGAGCAGCAGGAGGGCTCAGCTGTGCTGATTGTTACCTGGAGGACGCTGACTAGGGCATTAGTGCAGGCCAGGAACCCGTTTGGAGCTTTGCTCTCCAGCTCCACAGCAGGGGGGAGCTCCGCTGGCTGTTCACGGCAGCCAGATGTAATGCCTCCCCCAAGCTGGGCCATGGAGAGTGCTGCAGATACAGATGCCGCCATGGTGTCCGGAGGACACAGATCCCGTCTGCAGCTCAGAGCCTCAGACTCTGCACAAAAGCAGTGTCTTTGCAGCGGACATCAAAGGGGGACATGATCGATCAGACCTGAACTACGTTTACGCCGGGCCTCAGCCTTTCCCCCACCTACCTCTTGGGGGTTCCTGGGTATTTCGCTGTGTGCTCAGACCTCCCCAGCCAGTGTCTCTCACCCAGACTGGCACAGCCCATGACCAGAGACACTGCCCAGCTTCAAGCACTGGCGGAGGGAGGAAGTGGCTGGCCAGGGGACTAGCTCTTCCCCAGTTTCCTCCGTCAGCCTCCCAGCAAGAGCTCAAGCAGACCTTGGAGCCTTCCCATGACAGGTGGTGGTGCTGGGATTCCCCCTGCTTCCCATCCATCCCCCACCAAGCACTCTGCGCTGCACAGGCCGGGTTACCTTGGCTGCTTGAAGAGCTCACTGCCATGGTCGGGGGCTGCAGCAGGCCCGGCCACACTGGCCCCTGCTGCGTACATCTTGGGCCAGTAGCCTCGGCTCTGGCTGCCCGCGCTGACAGCAGCAGAAGGCTCCCTCCTCTTGTTCCCAGGCCGCCCCCCTGTCTCGTGCAGGCTGGCATAGTGGGCAGAGCCCGGCAGGGCTTTGGGCAGCTGGTCTCTCTGTGGCCCCAGGCGGGGGGGCTTGGGGTAGAGCGTGGTATCAATGCCGCTGTCGCTGGAGCCCCCCTTGGAGACGGGGTCTGGCTCCCCCTCAGCAGGGTCGGGTGTGTCAAACCAGCGCTCGTCGCTGTGGCTGCTGGAGGCGTTGCTGGACAGCGTGTTGCTACTGGAGTGGCTGGAGTACTGAGTCTCACCCTGCAAAGACAGCCCCGCCGCGGGTCACTGGAGAATGGCCTATGGGACTCCTGCTACACGCCCACCACTGGGGGTCTGAGCCCCGACCAGCCTTCTCCAGCCAGGGATCCCCTGGGGAGAGCCGTGGGGATTGAACCTCACACCTCCGGGGGGCTCCAGGTAACTCGGCAGGGCTGGGGCCCTTTCAGGGGCTTCTTTCTGAGATGCTCAGACTGCTGGGTCCGGGGAAGACGGGTGCAGTCTGGCGGGTCAACAAGAGCGCCAGGGCTGGGCCCACATCTGAGTTCCCTGGCACACAGACTAGGCAGCAGTGTGCTCATTGGGGAGATCATGGGGATGGTGCAGCGTCACCAGGCAGGCCAGGGCGGGTGTACTGGCAGCCCCAGTTCTGATGGGCTAGGGCATTCGGAAGCATCACCCGCAGCAGGATCGCTGTGCCCTGCGGGTTAGACAACAGCCATGCCCAGACTATGCTACAGCCCGCTGCAGAGACAGCGCAGGGGAGGCCGGCCTGCTTTGGGGATGCGAAGAAGCAGAGGCTCTTGTGCAGCGCTGCTAAGCCAGGACAGTCTCTGAGCGGCTCCGTTGCTCAGCCACGGTGCTTGCAGCGGCCTCTCCTGCTGACAAATGGGTCTAACTGGACCAGTGACTGGCTCCGAACCCTCCTGGAGATTCGCTCAGGTGAGTGTTGCTCTTAGGATATAGCCCGGCCCTTCCTAAAGCACACAGTGCTGGGAACCATGCTGACCACACAATCTGGGGCAGCGCTTCCCGCCTGGCCCCCACCCCCAGAACAACAGCTCCTAGACTCAGTTCCTCTTCAACTGGGGGCAGACGCTGATGCGGGGCTCAGCTTCCCTGGGGTATCTGCCCCCACACAGTCACCTCCCCCAGGGCCAGATCTTTTCACTAGGCCTCTGCACGAGAGAAACCTGATGAGCCGAGCTGGTTGCTTCTCACCAGGGGAGAGCCAGGACGCCCCCGTGGCTCGCTGGGGCTGGGCGGAGGGGCCTGCCTGCTGTAACAGCTCCCATGCACCATGTGCTGCAGCCCACGTGACCCAGGCAGGGCACTCGCACCCCAGAGAACGCAGTGAGTAGCCTGGGGCCGGGTTCGGGGAGAAGCTCCACTCACTTTGGAAGGCCGGTTGGGAGAATCCTTTCCTGCCAGCTCCTGTCTGCTGGGCCGCTTGGTCATGCTGCTCCCCGTCACAGCAGGGAGCCGGGACTGCACCGGCACGTGCCACAGGGGCTCTGCAACAATCCACCACCAGGCCACATCAGGAACGACATGCAGAGCAGGCCCCGTGGATCCCAGCGCACCCACCAACAGCCTGCGGCATGTCAGACTGCACTGGCAGCCTCCTCTGGGGCAGAAGGCGCCAGCCTGTAACCGGAGCGCAGTGCCGCTGCACGACAGCATAGGGCAGGGAGGGGGCAGCTTTAGGGAACTGGTAATTAGCCATGGCTAGAACATCGGCCCCTGCAACGGGAGCCACTAGGGGACAGGACACTGCTCCTCCTTGCCCAGCCCAGCTCCCATTAGCACAGCACAGGCCTCTCCCAGAAGGAAGAGCACCTCCCGCTCAACACCGACACTACTTCCCAGCTGCACACAGGGATTTCCAGAGAAATCCCTGCCGAGCCGCACCCTAAGCCATACTGCTGGAGGGGACCCTCCCAAGGAGCGAGCCCGCCAGGGCCGCGGCAGAGCCTGCTGGCGGATGCGCCAAGCTGGTGTCCACACAGCTGTGCTGCCCTAGCTGGTCAGAGGGATTTTGCTTTGCTCATAATCCCACCGAAGGAAATCTCCCCGCTTGCTCTCCCGTTGCTGATACAGACCAGCTGTGTGCAGCTGATCCCCAGTGTCTGTTCTAAGGGCTTGTCTCAGCTGCCCCTTCACACTGAGTGGGGCTAGGGCCCCGTTCCTGCAACCAGCCTCATGAACATTAACCTGCTCATTGGCTCACCACCTGAGGGCAGAAAGAGCGGAGACACAGAGAGGGGAACATTTTCAAAGTATCCAGGTGACTTAGCCACCTAAGTCCCATTTCCAAAACAGGCATGGAGGAACCTAAGTCACCTAGGCCCTTGGAAAATGTGCCCCAGAGAGATTGAGGCATACCTTGAATCAGGGCTGACTGGCCAGTCTGAGACACCTCAAAGGGGCCCACTGTACACAAGGCAGAGATTGGCACCTCCACCTGGTCCCCAAACCACCTGTGCCCAGCAAGTCTGAGGCACGCCAAGTGCCAGCCCAGCGCCTCCCCGGATACCGATGCAAAGAGAAGCAAGGATGGTTCAGCAAGGGGTAAACCATTCACCAAAGGGGGAACCAATCCAGTTCTAATCCCCTGTTAATGACAGGGACCTGGAGAACTTTAACAGCTCTAGTCCCTCAGGGGCAGCTTTCCTGCCAGCCAGAACAGCTGCTGAGTCTGGCTGGATCCAGTGGGTTCTGGGTGTCTGACTCCGGGGAGGACCAAGGTGAGCCAGGCAGACAGGACACCTGGTCTCTACTCCCAGTTCAGCCCATGACCTGCCTTGGGGAAACTGCCTCTATGGGCCTCTGTTCTCCTCCCGCAGCGCCTGGCACAACAGAGGCCCTGTCCTCTGGTGGTAACTGAGCCTACATGTTCATTGGGAGCTCAACTGTAAGAAGCATGTGAAAATTCACAAGAGATCCCAATACTTAGAACTTTTGGCATGCTGGGGAATGAACGATGGAAAATAGGTCAAGTTGGTTTCAGTAACAAATGTTATGAACAAGGGCAAGAAAACCCAACAGAGGCTGAGCCAGTCCAAACCACCACCAGCATGAGTGACTCATGGACCGGGTTAACATCATGCTTCTAAAAACAGACCATGTGGAGCCAGAAATTAATGCACCAAAATTGGTGCATGGGATATTAGGCCTAATGGTCGGCTGGAATAACGATGGATGAACTATGCCACCGGATTTTCCCCTTTCAGGGGTTCTTACAAAGAGACTGAAAATCTCAGCAGCTCCGGTCTCAACTCCTGAGGCTGAGAGAGCTGAGCAGAGCAAAGGATTTCCATCATGAGAGGGCGGCCAGCAGGCCTCACTCCCGTTTAAGGAGCTTCGGTTTTCACCTCAGCCCGTGGTGGGGACAGCTAATTGCCACCAGAGCCGAGCCTCTTCCATTTCCCGTCCCTGCTGTGTTACACTTTTCCCCACGATTTCTTTCCTCCTGTCCTGTCTCTCACTCTCTCAGCTTCTAATCAAAGCCTGAAACCAGCTGGACAGCCTCAGCACAGCCAGATGAGATGGCCACTGCACTGCCCGAGGATGATGTCCCTGAGCAGAATGGGAACCGGGTCCAAGCACCAGCTGCCCCGGAGGACCTGCCAGCCAAAGCATCCATTCGTAACTGACCAGCAGTCCAGTGTTCCAGAGACATCACCCAAAGCCACCTTTCCCCCCTTTGCTATCCGTCCCGTCCTCCACATCGGGTCTGTCTGTTACACACAAGAGCAGCGAATACCCTTCACATACTTCAGCACTGGGTAAAATCACCTCTCTCCTCTGCACCAATGCAAGGTTGTTAATGAAAAGAGGAGATGACAATATTTTGCCTCCAAAAGGAGAGAGGCTTAAATAGGTTTTGCTGAAGTTTGTCTGGTATAACTTGAGTTCAGTTTCACTCTAAATGCTCATTTTAATTTCTTGTGATCTTTGTGTTTGAGCAATAAACTTTCAGCTTTAGAACAAATGCTTCTGGGTGTTTGCCAGACACCTGAGGAACCCTCCCCCTGAACCTTTTCAGCACTGTTCTAACGTCGGACACGAGAGAGTTTATCACACCGTGCAGAATGACAGGTTTCAGAGTAGCAGCCATGTTAGTCTGTATCCGCAAAAAGAAAAGGAGTACTTGTGGCACCTTAGAGACTAACAGATTTATTAGAGCATAAGCTTTCGTGAGCTACAGCTCACTTCATCGGATGCATGAAAGCTTATGCTCTAATAAATTTGTTAGTCTCTAAGGTGCCACAAGTCCTCCTTTTCTTTTTATCACACCTGTAACTCCTTTGATCCTTGGGATGAATACATTAGGCCTCTAGCCCAGCTTCAGTAACCTGGCTGGCCAAGCAGCCCAGCAGAGCAAGAGACAGCGCACTGAGGCTCTTCTAGGGAAGATGGGGCTGGACAAAGCCAGCCCCCAAAGCACACAGGCTGGGAATTTTAATAAATAGTCTCTAATAGCTTCAAGTTTCTGCCATCGTGAGGCAGCTGCTCCTGGAGTCCACAGGCGTGCAGCTCCCACTCGCGTTAATGGCAGCTCTAGGAGCAGGTGCTGGGGGACAGGATCAGCCTGGTTAGCTTCTGAAGGCTGTTGTATCAACGCCCCACCTGTGGAGCTCTCACGTCAGAGCAGTCCCGTCAGAGCCTGCTGGACACAGGATCTATAAATAGTCAGTCTCCCACTTGGCTGGCGAAACAAAAGCGAACTAGCAATCACCGACCCATTGGGGGGCTGAGGCCAGATCAGCAGAGAAACACCGGGAGAAATCCAGAGTCTGCTTTTCAGCATGTTTCTATTAATTGATTTCTCCCCCTCTCAAAAACAGCCAGTTGAGCGTGGAGAGGAGAAGGGCACAGAAGCCTTCTACAGAGCTGATGGCAGACCTGATCCGTGGGACTCACCGCTGCAGGCTATTACCAAGGCCAGGAGCTCAGTAAAGATTTGTCAGGACAGCAGAGTGGACACAGCACCAGCCTGGGAGTCTGGAGACCTGGGTTCTATTCCCAGTTCTGCCACTGACTTGCCACATGACCACGGGCAATTATGTGTCTCAGTTTCCCCTCCCCCCATCTGTCTCAACCCTAACAACCCCTCCCCCCACAACACCCAGCCTGAGGAAGTGGAGAGAACCCTCAGTGGCGGGGCTGCCGGCATGCACAGGACCGAGCAGGGACACAGGAGGCAGGGCCACTTCCCCGGGCCCCGCACCAGCAGTCTAGGGTGCCCAGAGCACCAACACGTCAGTCTAGGGTGCCCAGAGCAAAGAGGTGGCTGGGGAGTTTAGCTCCCAAATCAAGAGAAGACACAGCTGCTAGGGAGACTGCATCATGCCACAGGCTCCATTCCAGCTTGCAGAGGTTTCACTCCTTGAAAGCAAGGAAAACCCTCAGGGAATCATAATGGAGCCTACGTGCCCAAGTCGTTTTGCATTTGCTGTGTTCAAATGCTTCAAATCCAAAGGCGAGTGCACTGGTAACTGCGCCGGTGTGAGGGAGCCTTACCCGGCTTGTGTCTCTCCATGGTGCTCTCCTGACTGGGGAGCCCCCCGGATGAGGAATCACCGCTCGAGGTCACTTCGGGGCTATAGAGCTGTTCGAATGGCAGCAAAGGACGTTGAGAGGCTGCAGATCTGAGAAGGGAATGGGAGGTGTGACAGATGAAGCCGGCAAACTCAGGCTGTTAAAATAATCCTGTGTTCTCATTAGCAGGTTTTTTAAAAGCCAGGATTCAGGCTCAGACGGGGGAGGGGGAAGGCGAAAAGCTGTGAGTTGAGTAAGAGGCTGAATGTGCAATGAAAACCTTTGTGAAGTCTTGCCGCTGAACACAGGCACCAGACAGACCCCCTAAAATAATGGATGAGCTGGAAGGACACAGCACGGAGCCTGGAATGGCTTATAGGGGAGCAGCCAACCGAACTCACCAGGGTTACGGTAAATCCAACATTGCTGGGGGCTGTGTGCAGGAATAAGCCAGCACTATGCGTCAGGCAACGGACAGCCAAAGACCCTGTCTGAGCAAACACAAACCACAACGCGGGGGACAGAGAACGGCTCGTTGCTGGGGAGAGACCCCCCCAGTGCTCTCTGAGGAGCAGGGCACAGCTGGGCCTTTCCCACCACATGCCCACGCCCTGGGAGTCACCTGCCGCGGTGGAGCCGGTTCATTAGCAGTCTGCTCAGCCTGTGCTCGACGGCTCCGTTTCCCTCACTGGCGCCAGAACGTAGCTGTTCCCACTGGGAGCTCTCTGGGGAAGGGGCTGCGTCTCACTATGTGTCCGTGCATCACCCAGCCCAGCAGGCCCCCCCAGCTCTCGGTCAGGGGGCGTCCATGCATCGCCCGGCCCGATGGGCCCCCCCAGCTCTCGGTCGGGGGCGTCCGTGCATTGCCCGGCCCGACGGGCCCCCCTGCTCTCGGTCAGGGGGTGTGTGTGCAGTGCCCGGCCTGATGGGGCTCTGATCTCAGTTGGGGGGTGTCCAGGGCATTTCCCTAGTTGGATCATGGCTACTGAGCACAGCTCCCCCAAGCAAATGCTACCAGTAAGGTGGCTGGTGAGTGGATCCCTGCATGTCCTGTGGCCGTGCTCTGTGCTGGTGAAAGCAGCTGGCCGGACCCCATTATATACACACACACACACACACACACACACACACAGCTTTTCGCCAGATCCAGGGGCACTCAGCTCCGGTTCCAGAGCTCAGGTAAAGGCTGCTGGGGCTCACCAGGTGGGCAGAGGGATGGGATCAGCCCAGAAAGGAAGAGTAACTTCTGTAACTGGCCAATGCATGACAGTCACCTCTGGGGCTGCTGCTCCCATCTTCCCAAATGCTCAATATTCTACAGAAAGGGGATTGGCACCGTACGCGGCTCCTGTCCCGGCCGCTGGACTACAGCGTGCCTAATGGACTCCTGCTCTCCCAGCACTGGACAGGACTCTGGACTGTCAATGGGGAGGAGTTCTGCTGAGCCAGGGCAGAGTAAAAGCTGCAAAAACTGGCCGTGAGAATGATGCGTCCCCTCCCTCCTGGTGAAGCAGAGTTGCCACTTCCCAGCGTACGCCGTTCTGGCCAGGGCTCAGCATCTTCTCACGAGCGGGAGAGTGGATGTGTTAATTACTGGCAATGGCAGATCCCCTCTGTGCAATACTGGACACAATGAAATGGGCACTCCCCCCGACATCGCTCCAAGCTTGCCGGCAGCTGGATGGGCTATCAGACTCGCGCAGCGGGGTGGAGAGGTTAGCACCTTTCCCCTGTTCCTTAGCCTACCTTTCTGGGGATGGCTTATAGCGGGTGTAAGCGGTTCCTCCCGAGCCTGGAGTTGAGAAGCTGCCTGACGGCTGTCGATAAGGCTGGGCTCTCTCTGCCCCTGCTGGGGAGGAGGAGGAGGAGACGGCATGTGGCGTCTCAGGGAAGCTAACCGGCCTGGTTCAAAGAGATGCACACAGAGAAAGAAAGGCTTTCAGTGCTTGGTCTGCCCTAAAGATTCAAACATCCTGAGCCAGAAATCCCCCAGAAACCCAGCCAGCTCTGTGCACTTCCTCCTGCAGCAACCAGCTGGAGAGCCCCAGAAAGTGCAAAGACTCGGGCCCAAAAGAACAAGAGCAAGGCAAGTACTGAGCCAACGTGATGGCCAGTGGAGCTGGAGAACATGGATAGTGCAGAGAGCGGTCACCGGGACGTGTGTCTGCACAAGTGTGTGCATGTTCACTCCTTGTGAATGGCAGGTGACACTTCCCCCCCCAACCGTAACACATCATTGCATGCAAGAGAGTCCCTGGCAAGTGACACGGAGTTGCACTGTATGCTACTTGCTGGGGCTGTCCCAGCTCAGCCCCTCCCTGCACTGCTAACCACCCTATCTCACACCACATTCACCCTTTCTGCTTCCCGTTCTCAGCTGGAGAGAAGGAGACACTAATGCAAAGGGAGGCCCTGACGTGCATTAAAGGGCTGGCACAACGCTGCTAGGGTTCTCAGGAGTCCGTATTGACCAGCCCCTCCCTCGCCGGAAGGGAGTTGGAATGCAAAAGGCTGACTGCCTTGAGCAGCCTGCTGATTCAATCTGCCCCCAACAGCTGGAATCCCAGTGTTCAGGAAGGTACGAAAGGGCCGTTCAAACAGGAGCCCTCCACTCCCTGGGGTAACCAGCTTGGAAGAGGCAGATTTCCACCATCTGTGGCAATGCCTATGGTAAATTGGGTGTGCCGTCTGCTAGGCCCCATTTTCACAGCCTGCTCCACCCACCGCAGGACCCCGGCCCAGGCAGGAGGGTGAACCTCAGTCAAGGCCACACAGCTGGGGGACACCACAGTGCTCAGTTGTACACACGAGCCATTTCTGAAAGCCTCATGTACTGACCTCAGTGTCAGGCTCGTGTACCACGGCTCGCACTCACTCGTGTGCCGCACCACTCAGTCCCCACCCACAGGTCACCTCCTGGCCTCTACACCCCATGGACTGCTCCTCGGCCCCTGCACCTCAGCCCTACCCCCCGCCTTACCTCTTGCTGGGCAAGGGCTGCGGCTCACGGTACGGGACGATGGAGGCCTGTTTGGGGGGCCTCGTGAGGGACTGGGCATGGCTGAGGGTTGGGGGCTCTGCCCATTTGGCTGCCTGCGAGGGGTTGTGCGAGGCAGGGCCGCTCCACTGCCATGCCGAGTTGCTGCGGTACGGAGGGCGGTGCCCCATGGGCACGCTCTCCAGCTCTGCCTTGTGCTCCATGCTGCTCATTTCGAAGGACTCGGCCCATCCCCTGAAAAGCAAACAGCACTCGTTGCTGCGGGCATGCGAGATTCTCTGCATGTGAGCCCGGGCGGGCAGCTAATGCCACCTCTTACCCGCCGAGGGGTGAATGACACCGAGTCCCCCCGCCCATGCAGCAGTAGAGGGAAGAGGCGCTGCTCCTTGGAGGTTGTGCTGCCTTCCCCACAAGGGCTCAGCCTCTTTAATCGCACACCAGTGTCAGTGGCAGCATCTCCCGGCTACTTGCTAGGACGACACACAGGCAGCTGGAATGGAGGAGGTGACCTACTTAGCCACACGTGGGGAAAACCAGGACGCAGGAGCCTAAAGACGGACGGACAAAACCCTGCCCGCTGCAGGGCTTCTCAGGCCAGGGTCCCTCATGGCCCTTAGAGGGGAATGCGCTGCGCCCCCCCCCCATCCACCCACAGCTCCCTCTCTGCGCTGGAAAGGCACCAAACGCTCCCAGGCTGGAATCCCAGTGACCACCCCGCTGAGTCTGATTTACAGCCATCTCGGTGCTCGCGGCCTCGGCCTCTGTGGTTCATCGTCTTGCTGCACCAGGTTACTCTGCTAACGGAGACGTTGCACCAGCCCACGGCTCTGCTTTGAAACCCTCCTACACATCCCATTTGCTGCAAAGGGGCAAAACCGTGTACGGAGCAATTCCTGCCCCTGCACTAGCTAGGCCACAGCCACTGGCTGTCAGAGGCAGGTGCGGGGCCCTCAGCAGCTGGCAACGGCTCAGCCTGGTGGAAGGGAGCCTGCAGTGGCCCCTCATTGCTTCATTTCATTATGGGCAGCGAGACAGCAGCACCGCCTGGCCTCGCCAGCGCAAACCTCCTCAGTTTGGTTCGGGGCAGGGAAAAAGCTGGAGCAAGAGAGTTCTCCAGATTTCTTAGCATTACTGGGAGCTTTTTGTTCAAAAGAGCCATGAGGGGAAGCCCTGAAGGACAACGGTTTGGGGCTTGGCTACCTACTGACAGGCAACAAGAGCCATGTTTAGGCTCCTGGACACCTGGCTTGATTTTCAGAGGTGAGCAGTAACTGCCCTTCCCACTGATGGGGCTGGCGGTCTGTGGACTTTGCACCCGCCATGGGAAGAGTTGGGCCTACGGGAAATGGCAACAGGTCTGGAGGAATCCAACTGTAAAGCCCAACGGTCCTAATTCTGCTGCTGCCGTTAAAAGCCGAGGTTACAGACACTCCCTGCCAAAGCAAGTAACCAACGGCCAGGAGCGAGAGCGGGCACCTTGGCGGATGGCAAATTCCACTGCACTTTAGTTGGACCCCTCGGCTTGCTGGGCAACATCCCTCTCAGCACAAGCAGAAACAAGTGCTGCACCCGCGCCCCGAAGAAGCCCAAGGGTTGAGACTCAGGTGAGCATGGCAGGGCCACGACCGCTCTCCATGTATGCTATGCTGGGACTCTCTCCTGGGAGGCGCTAAACAGCAGTGTGGACGTGTGGAGACGGGGGGTTTGGATGGGCTTGAGAGCCCGCGTGTCTTAGCACGTCTGCCTGCCCAGCATGAACCGGCCCCAAGAGCCTCATCCCACTCACCCAGCCAAGGCACAGGAAGGGCAGGAGGGCACTCCGTGCTGTCCATCTCCTGGGGCAGTTTGCTGCTGGCAGCCCTTTAGCTGCAATCCAGGGACTGACTGAGAAACAAGCCCTGATGCTATGAACAGTTTCTCAGCCCTGCTGCTAACTGGGGCCTGCCATACAGTGAGGTCATTGCACAGCCCTGGGCTGGCAAGTCAGCGCACGAGCCAGCCCCTCGCTCCCCCCTCCTAGCGCAGGAACTAACTTCACACACAAGACGACAATTTAGCACAACTCCCCTTTAGCTGTGGCCATTACGGTACCTGCCCCCTGCTCTAAGACATCAGCCGTCTGGCTCTCGAGCAGAAAACACGGCTCCCATCCCTGCAGCACACGACTACTCCAGGAGCCACCATTCACGAGCAGAGCTCGGTCCACAGTCGGGTTTGGGTTTTGATTTGGGAGGAGACGCTGCCTACAAGTTTATCACTGTCTGAACTTGCCCTGCAATGCCGCAGAGCAGGCGTGGCTTAGAAGTCAAAGCACAGAGAAAGCTGCAGGGGCCACATGCAAATCTGTTCATAAATGGGCCCAACTTAACCCTATCAAAGCCAGAGAACTCTAAGCAAGCCCCCCCCCCCCAGTAACTCAGCTTGTCGTGCTGGGCTACTACAGCACAGACAGAGATGGCCTTGCCAGCCAAGGCCAGTTGACTCTCACATGTCAGGGGTTAGCCAGGCTCATGGCCCCATCTTCCCCTGGCCCAGTGTCCTGCCAGCCATTGCCCTGGGGGTGGAGCTGGATGGCTTTGGGCCCCCACTGTTTGCACTCCCATCAGTATACTTTCCTTTTTAATGAAAGCATAACAGCAGCTCAGCTTCCCCCATGCCGCGGAGGAGCGAAGGGCCTGGAGAAGCGAGCCGAACCTGAATGTCATGGCACCACAGCGCCTTGCAAAGCGCGGCCCCAGGCGCTGCACTTAGGTAGCGCTAAGACATGCCAGGAAATGAGCAGAGCGCTGGCAACGGCGCGGGGGGCAGTACCTGCGAGGGACGCCATCCTCGTGGGGCGGAATGATGACCACTTTCACCGTGACCGAGGTCCGCAACAAGTCGATCATCTGGTCGTGGGATAGCGTCACCACGGCAACTTTACAGATCTCCACCAGCCGGCTGCCCTGCCGGAGCCCCGCCTGCCACGCAAACCCGTAGTCCTCCACCTCGGCCACCGTCCCGTCATACTTCACGTGGAAGCCGAGCTGGCCCAGTCCGTTCCTCCTGAGGGTCATGTCGACTGTCTCGCAGCCTGAGGTCATGACCTGCGGAGGGCACATGGAGCAGCAATCCCAGCAGTCACCAGACCAGCAAATGGCCCCCACTGGGGCAGCCTGTTTCAGCCAAAGCTGCCTGCCAAACTAGCCTGCAGCCTCAGCCGCTCCTTTGGTGCCGGCTTCAGCCTGCTGGCCCCTGACACTGCTCACAAGAGCTCAGGGGCTCGCACTTGGCTTGGCACAGCAGGGAACCTGCTCGGATAGTGCCACCCTCTCGAGCTGAGCGCCGTGGAGCGGTCCAACCGCGTGCCCAGTGTGGAGGTCCAGGTTTCAGGAACAGGCTCTGCACCCTGCTCATGCTCCTCTGCCACAATACGCGTGCATTTGCACTGTTGTTTTTCACCGAATGCTGCCCTTTACCTTCCTCCCAGTCCCCAGACTCGACAGAGAGCTAACAGCTAGCACGCCTGGGAACCAGGCTGCCACTTTGCTGCTGGTTGCTCCATGGAGATCAGCTGGTTGTGGGCAGCCCCTCTAACATGGCATGTGCAAACCCACGTCCTGCAGCGCTCGCGGCCGGCATTCTGTGCACAGGGCGCTCCCCTCTGCTGGGCTCCTGTTCATTTCACCTCTGCCTGCCAGCAGGGGGCCTGCTGGGCTCCCCCTCGTACCCCAAGATCTTGGAGAGGGTAATCAGGCCCATGGAGATGAAGTCCCAGGCAGATGGCCTGACCCTGGGCTGGCTGTGACTGGATCAGCTGCTGCTCTCTGCCCAGGAAATGGGGTCTGCACGCAGCGGGTGAATGAATACGAACAAGGAGACAGGAGCCCGAGACAGTCACTTGGAATCCCACAGCGACATGGGCCCATGTGAGACCCCACCACACCTACTTGCAGCTGGAAACATTCTGCCCACACCACTGAGGAGGCAGTTTGATTAGCAGGCAGCCAGAACGCCTGGGTTCCATCCCCAGCTCTGGGAGGGGAGTGGGGTCTGGTGGGTTAGAGCAGCGGGGCTGGGAGCCAGGACTTCTGGGTTCTATCCCCAGCTGTGCCACTGATCTGGTGTGTCTCAACTTGGACAGCCTACCTCCCCTCTCACTCCCTTCGTCGGTCTCATCTATTAAGAGTGGAGGGTCTCTGCGCAATGGGGCCCCAGGCTTGACACTAATACACCACCCAGCTTTGCTCCTACCTTGAGTCGCTGCACAATCTCCTTGATGTCCTCGGGGCTGCTGTCTGCGGCCTGGATGGAGACATGGTCCCCTTTGCCGTAGAAGATCCGGAGGGTGCTGGGATCAGGAGTCCAGCCGATCACATCCCTGCAGAAGCAGTTGAACACCACCTCTTTGGTGGCGAGGTCCAGCAGGACGATGAACTCATTGGAGATGGCCAAGATGCACTCAATCTCCACCCCCTGAGCAAAGTCCTGGGCTGAGACGCGCCAGGCAATGGCCCCGCTACTGTACTGCTCCGCCCCTACCCGTGCCTTCATCTTCTCCTTCTTCTTGGAAGTCAGGGAGATCAAGTTGAATTTCCCTGTGGAGTCGATGGGTGTGTTAGTGACGCAGTTCTCTGCCAGGTCCTTCAGGTACTCCTGCCTGGTGCGCGTTGCCATGGTGTGGAACTTGTCAGACTTGTGTGCGGCGTTCTCGGCATTGATCACCTTGGCCAGTAAGAAGTCTCTAAAGATGTCAGACTTGCGGAAGGTGACGCCGCTGGGGATGGGGGGGCCGAAGGGGGGAGCATCTTTGGATCTGGTCACAGCCACGCTTAGGAAACGAAGGGGAGGAGAAAAACCACTTAGAAGAGCTGTCTCCTGCTAGCGCAGCAGCTTCCGGACACATCGTGTGTCTTCCTGGATAGGGCTAGGTGTGCAAAACCGGCTAGTGGTTTCTGTGCGCCCGAAGGAAGGCGCCTTTCAGAGGGCAGGTGCTCGACCCCAGTTGAAACACAGGCCCCTGAAAGGCGCTTCCAAGTAAGGCTCCAGCTCCCGTAGCCCCAATCTACTTCGAGTGATTCACGGAGCCTGGCATCAGAAAGCCTCTGTTCCCAGAGCAGAACGGCAGGAGAAACATTAACTCAGGCCTCCCCCACCCAATGACTGCCTGGAGAATTCAGTCATGTTCGCTCCCACACAGTGCCAACATAACCTGAGACCTCGGGTCAGAGCCTCGCCAGTGCCTTCCACCCCAGCACCTGCGGCCAGTTGAGCGGAAGAGCAGACGGCACCATCCCGGTGCAGAAAGCCAAGGGGCGCAGACGGTGACACAGAACCCGAGCTGGCAGCCGAGAGCCAGGTGTCTAAAAGCTAATGGTGGGTTAGCAGCTGGTGAGGCTTACCTATAGCAAACGTTATCGGTACAAGGGCTGTGGACTCTGACAATAATAAAGACATGCTGGAAGTGTGAGCGGATATTCTGGGGGGTGAAAGGCAACGCTCCAGGCTCCTGGAAGATGATTGTGACTATGTCGTTTCCTATGTGCCGTTTCCTGAGTAGCTACCAAGGTAAGAACAAACACACGTGTTAGTGCCCCGGGTGCTGCATAAACACAGCATTAATGAGCAAACACGGGCAAGGCAGATGACAAAGGCTCCGGGGGACCTCGCATCCGGTCAGATGGTGAGAGGAGAAGCGGGCAGGAAAATCAGGCCTGACCCAGCAGAGAGACGTAGCCACAAGATTTGAAATGTTAAAGCGAATCCCATTTGGAGAGCCTGGGCTGCTGGCAGCTGCATGGAGAGCGGGATCGCCCTTCACCTCCCAAACCAGCGGGCACCACATTGCTGTGTTCTCCCCGCCAGAGCCGTGGAAGGACTCGGCAATGCCAGTTAGTGATGGGACAGAGCCACAATCACCACTAGCTTTGTGGGGAGCCCGGCAGACTGCTCTCGATCTGAGCTCTCTGTGCCCACGGCACGGCTCCTTTGTAGACGGGGAAGGGTATCGAGACTCTCAGGCCAGTTCCTGGCAGTCTGGCGTCTAGCTCCGATTACAAACCCAGATTGTCAGGAGCCCAGCTGCTATTTGCCCCCAGCCCAGCCCAGAGGAGGGATGGGCCAGTGGGCAGAAGATCCAGGTTCTCTTCCCAGCTCTGCCACGGACTATGACCTTGGCCAAGTCACTCAGTCTGTGCGTCAGCTCCCGGCAGTGCGTCCAGCCGGGACGACAGCACTGCCTCTCTCCCGGAGCGTGAGAGGATGAATCCACTGAAGAGTGTGCAACAGAGCACGGACACTTTCTCCTTCCTTACTCATCTACAGGACCCTCACCCAGACCACCCTGGACATCCCACGCTGCCTGACAGCTGAACCCGGGAAGTCTGAAAACACATTTGCTTAGAAAGTAAGGGGAATGCTGACACTGGTCATCAGAACAGCGCCACCTCCAGCCCTTGCACGGCATGCCAGAGCCTCGCAGGCTCTCCAGTACCCTGGGCTCTGCCAGCTGAAGGGCTGTTTACCTGCTGCCGATTGTTGAGTGTGTAGGGAAGCATGGTGGAGACGTGGAACATGATCTCGTAGTCCTGATACGTGGTGTACAGAGAGTGGGTGCCGGTAGAGTCGGCTGCGAAGCAGAATAAGAGAACAGACTCCGTGAGGGGAGAGCTAGCTGACGTGCTCAGCGTGCTGACTCAGCACACGCGCAGAGGTACACTGTGCCAGCGAGCTCCGCACACGCCCTGCAGCCACGGGCACTGATGCCCCCTGCCTGCAGACCCCTTGCCACACGCACCAGGACTTACTCTTTGTGTCCAACTGGGCAGCGTACTTGCTGAAGGCTTTTAGACAGACCTTCTCCCCGATGAGGGAGAGGAACTCTTCGAAGGCTGGCCCGGCCTCCTCATTATTGTACATCTCCTCCTCTGAGCTCTGGCCTGCTTTGCAGTACAGGATCCCCACCTTGTGCTTCCTGCAGAGCTGCGGGAGTGGGAAGGGGCGTGAGACGCTGCCTGCTCTGTCACCAATCTCCCACCCCTCCCACCAACAGGGTGCCACGCCTGGCCGAGCTCAGCCCAGCCCAGAGGATGGAGTGCTTAAAGGTGCCTAGGTGACTTAGGAGCACGAGTCCCATCACATAGAGGATGGAGCCCCAGTGCCTAGCTCTGCTCTGAGATCAGCTTTCTGCCTTTGCAGACTGGCTGCGAATGGCCGCAAGCTATACCCCTCTTCTAGCCAAGCTCAATGCCAATCCCCGAGTCAGCCCCTCACCCCCGTTCCCAGACTTGCAGCGGGTCTCCCCCAGCTGACAGCAGGACCCCCAGAGGGCACGAAGCACAGTTCAGCACTGCCCATCTGCTGCACATGACTCACTCCCTGCTCGTCGAGTTTCAGGAGCTGCTCTGTGACTTTCGGTGTGTTCATGGCAAGCCGCAGACAGTGAATGTTCAGCTCGGGGACCACATACTCCAGCACGTCCTTCAGGGGGAGGCCACGCAACGTCCCATGCTTGGTGGTGGTGGGAGTCGCGTCCTCCAGGATGGAACCTCGCAGGGTCACGAGCTGCACCAAACACATGGAAGTGGGGAGAGGAGTTACAATCCTGTTCTCTGGGAACCGGCGTGTCTCTGTGCAGACCTCCTGGCACAGGACGTCAGCCACGAGCTTGCCTTGGAAATCCTGCTTAGAGAACTAAGAATGAGATGGCTTTGCTTAGGGAGGCCTGGCACGCCAGTGAGGGTCTTAGCAAACCTGCAGGGATGAGCTTCTCTTAGGAAAACACACTGTGCTTTCTAGACTCAGTAACCAGCACAATGGTAAGGTCTCCAATCATACAAGCCAATGTAAAAATAAAGCCAAGTGTCAGCATTCGGCAGACTTGTACAGAGGTAGCACCTAAGCCCCCAACTGCGCCAGGTGATGCCCAGACCCCGACCAAGGCCGGGGCCCTGTCGCGCTGGGCACTGCACTGCCCTGACCGAGGCAAGTCCTGACTCAGGGAGCTCCCAGTCTGAATAGACAAAACAGGCACAAACTGGGAGAAAGGAAGGATCTTCACCCCCATCTCGCAGACTGGGGGAAACAGGTCCACAGAGATCCAGTCATGCCTGAGGTCAAACAGGGTGTCTCTCCTGGGTTCCAGCCAAACCCCTTCACCATGGAGCCACCCTTCTTTTGCAAGTACAAATAAAACAGTGTAACCCTTCTTCGGGATCTCCTCCAGCACTCTGCCTGCCTGTTGGAAAGGTGGTGAATCTCTGGAACCGCTCTGTCCCTTGCACCGACTGCAGGTGTACCTGGCTCGTCATTCGAGCCACACACCTGGCCTAGGACGAATCACCAGGCCAGCCCCTCTGCCTACTGCGGGGCCCACAGCACCTGCTATTGCAGAGGCCAGATCAGGAGAGCACCAGGAACGGGAGCCCTCAGCGTCAGCACTGAGAACCGACGCCAGCCCCTGGCAGGAGCAGGCAGGCAGGGCCGGTCACCAGGCTCACGGGCAGCCGGAGGGCGCCGACACTTCCCGCTGTTCTGGCCCTGCTGCGAGCGGGCTGCTTGTCAAGCCACAGCACCCTCTGCTGGCGGCCAATCAGATGTCAAGGGCTGTTCAAAAGTCTCTCTACGGGTACGTAAGCCCAGGGCTCGAACCCAGCACACTACAGTAACCACGGCCCGGAGTCCGAGCGCCCCCACTCTAGCCCTAGGACCACAGTGCTCGGGGGAAACCTCACTGCCCGCCCCGAACAGTACCAGGAGGCAACTCCCTAACCCACCTGCAGCCAAGCGCTTACGCAGCTTGTAGAGGTGCTCTGCTGAGTCCAGGCCTGGTCCTCTAGCTCAGAGCAGTGTCCCCGGTTCAAGTCCTGCTGCCTGCCCCACCCCTGCAGGGAGGGACCTGGAGCCACACTCCTGACAGCTGATTGAACCTGACTGGGAAGATTAGCGCCACAGCGTACCAGAACCCTGCTTGTGCCCCACAGGACGAGGCTGGGGGGCCCTTGGACAGAGGTGGTTTCCAAAGTCCCCCTAGATCAGGAATACAGACACACAGGCACTCTTTGGAGGAGGACAGCAGCTGTGGCCGCCCCGGATGAGATAACATACCTCGCTGGTCCGGAAGATAATCCTGTACTGGTACTGGGGCCCATGGTCTTTATGATCCTCCAACTTCTCTCTCCTGATGCTCACAGCCACTGGTCCCAGCTTCTCATCCACGCCAAAGTAGTTGGAATGCTCTGAAAAAGCAAGGAGGTGCCTTGCCAGAGAACAGGAGCAGGCACCGGGCAGAAGGGCTGGTCGACTGAACGGCATCCTGGAGACACGAGTCACTCATGTGCCCTCAGCAGAGAGCAATGGGCCCGTCAGAGTGGAGCTAGTTGTTACGGAGCCCTGGCACTGCGCACTCGTGTATGGAAGCTAGTTTTGGAGCACTCAGGAATACACACCTTTGTACGTACCACGAGGGACATCCTAGTTCTGGTGCAAGGCTCAGTGCTGGCGCCGGCAAACTCAGTAGAACCAAAATCTGCCCTGCCCATGAGCTACCCTAGGAGATATGCACACGCCCATCTGCCCCTGCAGGGTTATTGTTATAAAAGCCCTAAACCACCAGCCCCCCACTAGACAAAATTCCATCAGCCCAGCCCCACATAAGACTCGCCAACAGACCCCTTGGGAGCAACCCTACAATAATAAGCCAGGCTGTGGGCAGAGTCACAACGACAAACACAGCAACATTTCAGCCCCAAGGTGATCAGACAGAGCTGTTCACCCCTCGTGTGTGACAATACAAGGCAGAACACTGAAGGCTGATACAGGAAGTGACTTTCTCTACACAATTAGCATGCGAAACTCATTGTCACATGTATCACTGAGACCAAAAAATGTAGCAGGGCTCCAGCTTGGGTATCGATCTAGTTACAAAGAATGCCCAGATGAAGGCTTTAGCAGCCCAGGCCTGGGAGAGGGTATTAAACCCTCTTGCTTTGGGACCTTTAACTAGTGAGGGTTTGGAAGACCCCTTCTCAGGGGGGCAGGCAATCCCATCACTATGGGGTCTCCAGCACTTCCCGTTGGTGCTGGCCTCTGTTGGGAGACAGGAGGCTGGGCTGGCCAGAGCCAGTCTGGTAACGCAGAGGTTACCTGACCTGGGGGAGCCGAACTACAGCGGCTGGCTGACGAGCGGCAGGACGCTGCAGCTTTGCAGGGCTGGAGGCAACTGCCCGAGGCGCTGCTGGGGCGTTACCTTTGCCATGGAAATAGAGCTGGTAGTAGCGGGCCCCCAGGTCGACGTGCTCCACGTTGTAGCGTGTTAGCCAGCTGGGACTCCTCTGCAGCTCCCTGGGCACCTCCAGCACGGAGATGCTGGCGTTGGTGCGGTAGGCGTTGAGGGAGGGCTCCAGGAAGCCCCCCTCGCCCGCAGCCGCGCCGGGGCAGCCCGCCGACGCCCTGGAGAAGCTGGCGGTGCGTTCGCACATGCCACCCACCTCATTGCGGAAGTGGGGGCAGCTGAGCAGCAGGTCGCTGCTGTTACTGTCCCCGAGGTCGTGCTCCAGGCTCTCCTTGTAGTTGAGGTCTCCGGTGCTGGCGAAGACCGGGTCCAGCCCCCCCAGGCCGGAGGCCCGGGAGAGGGCAGCTGAGATGGCAGAGGCAGCTGAGGCACCCGTTGTGGTATTTCGCCGCTGCGCCACCACCACTCGGTTGGCGGCCACCTGGCTGAGGTTGAAGAGCAGGCTCTGCACGTCGTAGTGAGCGAAGCTCTTCTGGCAGAGCCAGGCCTTGCCACCCTCCTCCTGCTCCGCCAAGGCCCTCCCGGGCTCCCCATCGCTCCGGCTGCTCCGCAGCTTCTTGAAGATGGAGTCGCCTCCTGCCTCCCCCTTGGGGCCCTTCTTGCGGGGCTTCTCCTTCGGAGGAATGGGGGAGTCCTCCGGGGGGAGCCCCAGGCCATTCCTCATGTCCGCCTGGGTGCTGCCAGCCGCTCGCAGGCTGGAGGCTGTGCTGGTGTTGGCCAGCAGCAGGTCGCTCGGCTTCTCGGGCGGCAGGCATCGCTGGGCCGGCTTCTCGCCGCGGAGCTCGCTGAGCATGTCGAACAAGCTCTGCTCCGAGACGCCCTGCACGTCTATGGAGGAGGTGCTGCCGTACTCGCGGAAGAGGGGCAGGCCGCTCCCCAGCTTGGCCCCACGGGGCTCTAGGGCCTCTTCCAAGTCACACTCGCTGAGGGTGATCTCGCTGTTGCTCCTGTTGCGCAGCGGGACCAAGGCCCTGCCAGGCGATCGGGGCCAACCCTCCTGGAACTCCACGTCCTTGGATCTCCTCCTGGAGAGCCGGTGCAAGCCCCTGAGCCCTGAGGAACCCAGGCTGCTGGGAGGCGGCTGCTGCCCATTCTGAAAGCCCTTGGGTGAAAGAAAAGTCCTGCTGATGCCTGTCGAAGCTTCCATGTCCCGTGAAGGGCTTGGAGCGGCCGGATCCTTCAATGTGTCTCTCTTTGGGGGCCAGTCGGCAATCCTGGCGCGCACGCCCATCTTTGGCATGGCAGGCGTGGTGGTGGTGGTGGTGGGCCGTGGCCCAGGCAGACTGTCCCCAGCTGGCTGCGAGGTGCCACCATTCTGCGCCCAGAAGCCTGGCGAGAAGTAATCCCCCCGCGTGCCAGCCAGACCGTCACTCCCCTTCAGCGCCGGTCCGCCAACATCCACACTTGCCTGCGGAATGGGTCGATAGGATGTCATAGTCCAAGGTCAGTGCTAAAGCCTACTTCCAGGGGGAAAGGTCCACTCATCTCCAATGTGAGACCGGCCCCTCAGCCATTGCTGGGTGCAGCCAGGGCAGAGGGGAAAGGCAAGAGCTTGCCAGAGCCAGAGTTACGACTTTCTGCCTGCTCGTCCCATGCTGCCATCCTCGCTCCCCGGGAGCCTGCAGCCTTTTATCGGGAGGCAACAGATTGGATCTGGTCTGAGGGGAAAGTCACTGCTCAGCCCGTGTTCCCAGCTGGTGCTGTTCTGGGGACGACAGTTCCAGACGCAGGCCAGGCGGGTGCAGTACCATTTCCCAGGCCTCCTAAAACAGGGAGAGTAAAGGGAAACATTAGCAAAAGGCTGGAGAAGGATTGAGTTTGTGAGTTCTTTGCAATGCTACTCACAGCAGCTCTATAAATGGCCTTGCTTCTCTCCTCCTCCGCTACTATTCATGGTACTGCCTGGAGCCCCATCACGCAGACAGCGGCCGACAGGGGAGATCTGAGGGCCAGGAACTTGCCCAAGGTCACCCACGGAGTCTGCAGCAGAAGTGGGGTTTGAACCCACAACCAGTGCCTTACGCTCCCTGGGTTGCTAGGGGGCTGGGTTTTCCAGGGTCTGGGGCAACCTGCCTTGCATGCTGCCCAGCGGCCTGACACCCAGGTCTTTCGATTTGGAATAAAACCCAATTAACCCCCACCCCTGCCAATTTCCCACAAACTGGAACCCTGCATTCTGACCAGCTCGTGCTTTAATTCCAAGACCAGCCCCCTTCTGTGTGACTGCCGCAGGGACCGATGTGGGTGCGGATTAGGAGACAAAACAGACGTGCCGGTCAGGCATAGGACTGACGGCTGCTAGACCAGGCAGTAGCTGCAGGCAATGGTTTCTTAGGCTGCACGTAAAATCTTTGCAGGTTGAGTTCCTAGTTTTGTCCTGATCAGAAGTTTGTGTATTTAAAGCAATGCACCAAGTGTAACTCATGTGAGACGCAGAGGTGGTGACTGTCCTGAGGCTGCAAAGAATGAGCGCCACTGATATGCACAACTGTGTATCACATGCTCTGTACTGATAACAGCTAACTGGAGATTCCCCTTGAGTTCCAGGAAGGCTGATGTGCCCACTTGGCTGACTGATAACAGTTCAGTCCCCACTCTGGCTCCACCTGTCACATTTCCCCCAAAGAACCCTCCCTCCTCAGATAAAAGCAGTTCAGACCTTTCCCCAGGGTTAAAACATCTTGACTGGGTAGTGCTGCAAATATCTAAGCCATAAGAAACTGAGTGACAGCTGCAGCATGAAATGGATTTAAACCCACAAAAGCAAGGAAAGCCCTGAGTTGAGACTGAATGTGCCCAGGCACCAAAATGGAAAGGAGGCCGCTGTTGGCCCGGTCAACACGAGCCAAAGAGACCACGGAGCAGACTAAAGATGAGACTCTTCTCCCATGACTGTTTAGTTTTCCTAAGAGCCTTTGGTGAGGGACCTTGTCAAGCTTTCTGAAAGGCCAAGTACATGAGCCACTGGATCCCACCTTGGCCACATGCTTGCAGATTCCCTGAAAGAATTCGAACACATTGGTGAGGCGGGATTTCCCTTTCTAAAAGCTGGGCTGACTCTTCCCCGACCTATCAGGTTCATCTGTGTGTCTGAGAACTGTGTTCAGAATTTTCACTGTGTTTGGATCAGGCTGTTATCCGGACAGTGAAATTAATCATTTGACCCATTTTTATATGGCAACAACATTTAAGATGAATAGTAAATGCATCTAATACTGCAGCTGGAACAGCTCCCACGTCTGTGGAAGGTGGGCAAAGGATCTCGCTGGCTAGAAAACAACCGAGGACTGTGAACGTGAGTTCTCAGTGGCCCTGTCTTTTTCTCCCCACCCCTGAATGTTTTCTGAAATGCCAATTGGATCTTCTGTCTACAGCTGCAGAGTGCGGCCCATTGGATTGCTGATGCCTCCCATAACATGGTGAGCCTTCAGCTACCTAGCACCATACAGACCTCCAACCGAACAAGACAAAGGGATGCTCCAGGGATCGCATGACGCTTCCATTCTGAGCTCAAGCAGAGCAGAGGATTTCAACCAGTCGGCTCCGTCAGTGTTTGCAGAGCAAAGCCACTGAACGTGGACATTTTTCTGTATAACAAAAATATAGCACAGCACCGTTCCCAACTGGCCCTTCTTCGACGCCAAGTGATTTGCAGAGAATCTCTTGCCTGTCCTATGGTCGCACACAGCAGTCCCACAGCACCAGAGCAGGGTGCTGTATGGTGCCACCCCGTTGTGATAGGCACCGTACAGCCGCAAAGAGAGGAAGTCCCTGCCCTGAAAAGCTCACAGACAAGACACGTCCCCTCCACACAGAGCTGCAGAGAGTAGGAGTGACTTGCCAAAGGTCACCTAGCTGGGAGCAGAACCCACGCTGCCTCCTCCCAGTAGGCATTGAGCAATTATCTGGGCGCTGTGCAGGGCAGGGGTAATAACCTAACCAGAACAGACTCAAACCTGGGGGCCTGGGAGCGAGAGCATTACCGAGTGGGCACCGTGCTGGGGCAGTGTATAAATCCGAGGAGAGGAACACCAGAAACCCTGGTGGTGATTTTAGCCAGGCTAGGAGAAGTCGTCCCCGGCCCACTGGTTCCAAACAGGCTCTGTGACGAAGCGGGACTGTTCTCAACGTTTCCTCTGAATATTGTCAGGTTTCAGAGTAGCAGCCGTGTTAGTCTGTATTCGCAAAAAGAAAAGGAGTACTTGTGGCACCTTAGAGACTAACAAATTTATTTGAGCAAAAGCTTTTGTGAGCTACAGCTCACAGTTGCATCCGATGAAGTGAGCTGTAGCTCACGAAAGCTTATGCTCAAACAAATGTGTTAGTCTCTAAGGTGCCACAAGTCCTCCTTTTCTTTTTTCTGAATATTGTGGGGATGCCTCAGTTTCCCCTAGGCTGTTCTTAAGTCTCTAGGTGGTGGGATAAGGGTGTATGATTGTTGCAGAGCCCTAGAGGGCAGGTGTGTGCAGGGATCTGGACACAGAGAATGGTCGACACCCTGTTTCCTGGCAGCTGATGGCCTGGCCCTTCCCCCCTGCAAGGTGAGAGCTAACGGGCTGGAGAACAAAGGAATCCGGTGACCTCCTGGCCCGGGAAAGGGACAAAGCCCAGAGGAGGAGGGGCTGGAGGGGGAGTTAGTTTGGGGCTGGCTGGGGACATGGAGTGAAGTGCAGACGGGGTTGTCTGGCTCACTGCCCCCCAAAACGGACCCAGCTGAGGGGTCCTGTTCTCTGCACCTACAAGCTCTGGTTTAGACCATGTTCCTGTCGTCTAATAAACCTTCTGTTTTACTGGCTGGCTGAGAGTCACGTCTGACTGCAGAGTTGGGGGGCAGGACCCTCTGGCTTCCCCAGGACCCCACCTGGGCAAACTCACTGTGGGAAGCGCAGGGGGGGCAGAGGATGCTGGATGCTCCGAGGTCAGCCCCAGGAAGGGGGGAGCCGGGTGAGCTGTGTGTCCTGCAGACAGGCTGCTCCCAGAGAGGAGACTCCCCAGAGTCCTGACTGGCTTCGTGGGGAGCAGGTCCAGAACATCGCCCGGGGACTCCATGACAGGCTCTTTGCACAAAAGTGCTTTTAGATACCACTCCCGCCTGTCCCTTTCCCTTACAAACCCTGCCCCGCTCCATTACCATGAGGCTGGCCCCCCACAGCTGTAAAAGAGCTGGAGGCTGCAGACTGGATCGACAAGGCAGATGGGAGGCTGGAGACAGGATACACTACCAGAGGAAATTCTTGCTTTATCAACCTCCCAGAATCATCTGCAGAGCCGCTGAACAAAGAAGCCACTCCGCCAACCACAAAAACCCTGGAGGAAGGAAGCCCTAGGAACCCGCACTTTAAACAGCTCCAGCCTCCCTTCCTCTCCCTTCACCACAAAGCACAGGGAAAGTGCCTTGGTTTCACTGCAAGCACGCAGCTGGGGGAGAGGAGACATCTATTTCAGGGGCCAGGGCAGCTCCTTGGTATCATACAGGTTCCCGGACACTTCTCTTTTCCGTCAGCAGCGTCAAGCGAAGAGCAGAGAACCTGCCTTTCAGCCTTCTCTGAGAGAAAGGAAGAAATAGGTCAGCCGCTTAGATACACAGAAGGGCAGAAGACACTAAACCATCCTCGGCAATGGAGATCAGATGCCAAACAGACCGTGGGGCTCTGCTGGAGACTAAGACTAGAGAGCTGTTAACCTCCACGGAGAGGTTTTTCGTACTGAAGCCTGAAAGCAGGCACTGGGTAAGGAACTGGCAGTGAATGCAAGTACCCAGATAAGGTGAGGAGAGTGCTCGGATGTACAGATTTGATCAGACAGAAGGTGGCAGAGTCACTGTCCAACCCCCTCTCCCCCCCCCACATACACCCTCACCCCCAGTGGCACCAGGGGCCTCAATCAGGGATCAGGGCCATTGGGCTTGGCACCATACAGCACACAGTACAGTTTCTTAGGCGCCAATTCTCCCTTGCCCTACACCTGGTGCAGTCATTTACACCCGTGTAAAGGGATTGCAAAGTGGTACCAGGCGAGCGCAAAGCAGGCACACACAAGTGCACACAGTGCAGGACTAGAGGTAATCAGGCCCACGGAGTTTAAAGCTAGAAGCGAGCATTACAGTAACATAATCTGACCTCCTGCACAGGGCAAGCCAGAGACGCCCCATCCAGCCTGGAACTAGTGGCTGAGACAGAGAGATTTCAAGTCTCCAGGCCCCTTGGGAAGCTGCTCCAGCATTCCTAGAGACGACCGGATGATCACAATTCACTCCCAGGCAAGCTTTGCTGCAGCAACATGGACAGAACCCAGAAGGAGAAGAACATGGAGAAATACGGGTAGATCTCCTCCACCTCATAACTTCTCCAAGCCCAGGAAGGCCGAGAATCAGCAGTACCAAGAAAGGATCCCTAGGGGCAGGATGGCAGCTCGACGGAGCCTCTTGAAGGACCCCAAGTGAAAGAAGATTGATGGCTGCATCTCAGAGCATTGCCTGGCACGGGGGTCTCAGGGGGGCTCCAGGTGAGCGATGGCTCAGGCAGCCATGGGGAAGCGCGCACCGCTGTAATGAACTGGAGTGCCCAAGTTGTCAGTTTCTCAGCACTGAAATGGCGGCACTCTCCCATTCTTTGGTAAAAGTGGCTATTTCTCAGTGTGTCAGTGACCCCTTAGCAAGGATCAGGTCTGTACAAGTAGGTCTACACTGCAATTACAAACCTGCAGCTGGCCCGTGCCACCCGACTCGGGCTAAGGGCTGTTTATTTGCAGAGTAGATGTTCTGGCTTGTGCTGGGGGCCAGGCTCTAGGACCCTGTGAGGTGGGAGGGTCCCAGGGGCTTCAGTCCCAGCCTCTACACTGGAATGAAGCAGCTCCACCAGCCAAGTTGCAGTGTAGACATACCTTACCGTGTTTCCCAAACTGGGCTGATTGCTCCGCACCTCTCCGAGACAAGGGGGGGCCTGGGCGAAGAGGCGATCAGAGCAGGAATGTGGCAGCAGGCAGCTCAGGGACTGTGAGCTGTGCATTTCACCCCCTCAGGTAGATTGCTGTGCTCCTGGGGACAACAGTGCATGCACAGTGAGGACGTGGCAGGTCCCTGCCCTCCTAGCCGCCCTGGCCCTCTGGAAGTAGCACCCATATGAGTGATGAGCTGCTGCATCCTTTCACCAAGCAGAAGGGCTTTGCGCTCCACAGAGGAAGAGCAGCCTGTGGGTATGGCATTGACAGGGCTCAATTCCCAGCTGCGCCATGGATTTCCTGCGCCACCTTGGGCCAGGGCAGGGAGTGGCTACATGCCCAGCACAATGAGGGCCCTGATCTCAGCTGCCCTGCAGACACTGCTGAAGTACAGACAACTACTAAGGCACTCGGGCACTTTCCCTCCTGCTTGACAGGGCCCTGGAACAGACTAATACAGTGATTGAAGGATTAGTATGCCTGTGTGTTCCTGCAGCCAGGTCTCTGGGGTAAGAACACTGTCTGCCCCCTCCCAATTCCACTGCAGCCTCTGTATAAAGCATTCACATAATCCTGGACCTCTACATTAATCTAAACCAATTACAAGAGAAGCCCACTAAGATCACATCTGTTGAGAATGGATATTAAATCAATATCTGAACGTCTTAATTAAATGCAAGACTAAGAATCCTAACAAGGGCATCTGCCGCAGACACCGAACGCTGAGCTACCCTCCCCTTGCCCCACGGTCGGCAGATTCTCAGCAGGAGCCCAGGAGTTGCCATGCCAGGAGGCTCACTACAGAATCCATCTGCAAGCCCAGCAGTGAGAGAGGCAGCTGGGCCTGGGGAAGGGAGGGCGCTCACCTTGTGCTCCATCGCAGTGCCTGGGGATCGCCCCCGGGACTGTCCTGCTCTGGAATGGCCATGGAGGTGCTCGCTGTAATATTTAGAATGGAGCGATAGAAACGGGCCAGTACGGAAAAGTCAAAACACTCTGACATTTTCACAAGTCTCTACTCCAGGGAGGAAGCGGGAGGTGCGCTCGGTCTGTACTGTCTGCACTGCTGGAGGCATGTAAATAGGGTAAGAAACATCTCTGCTATCCCCACATTTTAGCTGCCGAGTTCCCAGCGGTGGCACATATGTTTCTTGCCACATTCATAAAAATAACTGGCTGGAGCTGTGGCTGGCGTCCACGGAGGGGCCCCGGTGAAGTCAGTAATACTGTGAGATAGCCAGACTTACCGACTCACCCAGGGCCACATAGACCACATCCTGCTTCCCACGGTGGCCAACACCAGATGTTCTGAGGAAGGTGCAAGAATCAGGCAGGCAAATGTGAGATTGTCTGCCCCCTTCTACCACTTAACAGAAATTGGTTTCTGCCCCCAAAGCCGGGGGTTCTCGAGCCTTCCCAAAGTATTTTACTGAGCATTGACCACAACAACTCTGAACAGTTTTGTTATCCAGAAACCTCCAGTCTCTCTTTGAATATGGCCAGTATTGAATATGGCCAGCTCCTCAGTAGCAATGAGTTCCATAGTCTGATCATGGACTGAGTTAGACCTTTACACAGGGGATTTGCTCTAGTTTTGCCATTAGTGCATCAGAGAAAACCTCTACAATAGATAGGCAAAGCCACTATTTGCACTGAGCTAAATAATCTCAGATTTACCAGGGGTAAATTGAACCAGCCCAGAGCAGCTCTACCCGTCCACACTCGGTGGCTGGGATCCCTAGTGTAGAGGAGGCCAGAGACAAGCAGAGAAGCTATGTTGCACAAGCAGGAGTCTCTCAGCTCCCAAAGTCCCAATTTGCATAAACCTGAGCTCCGCTGCTCTTTACCAAGTCTCAGCATGGGACGGATGCGCTGCCAACAGGTTTCATTTGTCAAGTGGGGGGTCAGCAATCCCGCTGTTCTGCTTTGCAGAAGACAGCAGGCGGGGATCAAAAAAGTCTCACTTCCTAACAGCATCTATGCCCTGCCAGTGCAATCTAAATGGAAGTGCAGTGCTGCATCGCACAGCTCCCCCAAACTGCACTCCAGCCTGGCTGGGCCTCCCCCAGCCCCGGGGGAAAGCCAGGATCTGGAGGAGTTTGCTCACATCACCCAGCAGAAGAGGAAAGAACTCACTTCAGGCAATGACAGAATCAAGTTCTTTCTTCAGTCACCCTTGCTATTTGACATCAACTTTCCCATGCGCTCTTCTCCAGCTGAGGGATGCCAGGTAGTTTGTTCTGTGCCAGGGCCAGCATGACACGGTAGCTGCGGGGAGGCAGGAACCAGCAGCATCAGGCGGCCTACGGAGAGCTACCATACAACCATTCTTCTGCCATTAATGATGCTGGACTGGGAGCCACACTGCTCTGTTGGCGCATCTTCCAGCTGAGACGCTCCAGGCCACTCCTCAAGCTCCAGAACACCCCCTTCCGCCCCCGAGCCCAGCGTGCCAGTCACTTCCCAAAAACAGAGCAGGTGGCACAGCAAGGTGAAAGGACTTGCACAAAGCCACGACGAGTCAGAACTAGAACCCAGGAGTCCTGACTCCCTACTCCCACCACTAGAGCCCATTCTCCTTCCAGGGCTGAGAAAGAGAATCCAGGAGCCCTGCTTCCCAGCCACTCCTGCTCTAACCGCTAGACACATTCTCTTATCATTCAAACCCTTTGCCAGGGAACACCTAAGGTAACTCAGCATTGTTCCATGACACGAGGTAGATGCTGGAAACTGTCTACCTCCCTGCAGCAGAGGGAAGTATTTTTTATAAAGGAAGAACATGACTGAACTGTCGAGAGCCAGAGAACCACCTTAGTAAAGATCACTTCCCCCAGCGCCACGCGATTGAACGAAGCCATGGAGCAGAAAGGTGTCTACGGCCAGCTGCCCGCAAAGCAGATCACGCTCTAGTATTTCAAACAAGCATTCCCCAGAGTTAGAGAGCACGTCAACTGACCCAAAACCCACCTAAACCACTCCAGCTTCGCTCATGTAAACACTGCGGAAAGAAAGCTTTTTGGGTTGGCCTTCACCTGTCTGGACGAAGGGGCTGGAAAGACGCCAATCCAGGCCAGCAGAGTCCGTGGGTTTTACAAAGCCTCTTTGTTCAGGACGCTTTTTAGCGGGGGGGGGGGGGGGAAGGAGATGACAGCTCTGTTTGCAGAACGGGAGTACGTTGAAGAAGGAAGCACAGTATCACACCTGCTTTCCTACCCGCCTACCTCCTACCGGAGGGTGCGGCAGTTGCTGCTACTCTGCACACGCCCCTAAATCTGGGAAAGGGGCAGCAAGAGAGAAGGCGGGAGGGTTACCCTGTTCACAAAGCAAAGGCTGGAGTAGGCAAAGCAAGGAGCTACTCAGGGGAGATGAGCAGGAAAGGGGAACTGAATGCAGCATGAGAAAAATGGGGCTTAGCTTTGCTGTTTGTATAGCTGCCCAGACATGGACAGCGCTACACGGGGGGATGCATCGGAAACATTCCTGGGCCTGGTAGACACTATGGCTGGGCGGCATGGGGCGGGGGGAGGGAGAGAAGAAAGAGTACCCAGATGTTAGCAAGAAACCCCAGCATGCTGCAGCCCTGCATCGAGGTGACTAGATGTCCCGATAATATTGGGACCCTCCTGATATTAGGGGTTGTGTCTTATATAGGTAACCTCCACCACCACCCCAAAAAAAAGTCCAGATTTTTCACACTTGCTCTCGGGTCACCCTCTGAGGACCCCTCACCAGTGGGCTCCTTGGTTACAAACATCTCCGCACCGGCTTGGCTGCAGCCAGTTCTCTGCAGCTCTGCACCAGGGTGCAGAGCTGGTGCAACAGTGCACCAGCTCTGCACTGTTCCAAGCCCTTGCTGGCTCCAACACTCAGCTGCAGTATTTCTTGGAGTAGAGGGGACAGGGGCTTTTGGGGCAGCGGAAGCAGAGAGACTTGCAGGCTGGCAAGCTTGGTGCAGAGTGGCACAGCGGATGTGTTTTAGAATTCCCGGAGGTTTCAGGCTACATTGCAGAAGTCCCCGGGAGTCTCCGTCACACACCAGGACCCTACGGTGCTAGGCACTGTGCAAACCAGAACAGAGAGAAAGCTCACACAGCAGCGTTGCCAAGGTTTGCCAGTTCTTCCCCTGCATACACTCTGCAAAGCGGATGCCCCTCATGGAGGGCTCCTCACCTGCCACTGAGGTGGGTGTCCCCGCCCGGAGTCATGACAGCCCCCTGGGTGCTGTGTTCAGGCACAGAAAGTCCCAGCACACAGGCAAGTGAAACCCAGTGTCTAGCTACAGCACGCACTGTGGACCAGACCCCCGTCCCCAGCCCAGCGTGCCAACAGAGCTCCCTGCAGCCAAAAGAGAGGTCATTGACGAGCATGAACCGGACACCGCCACAACTCGGCTGATTCAGCAAGCGAAAATATGGGAATCGGGACTGATCCAGATCCAGCTGATGGCAGAGCCCCATTGATTTCAATGGGGTTTGGATCAGACCCTCAGGGCCCAACTGAACTCCAATGGAGTCCTTTAGTCCCCTTGGAAAATTTCAGCCTAAGGTCCCAACAGGGGCCAAGGGCTTTCTACTGTCTTGCACCTTGCGCACAGCAAGTACAAACCCACCACACTGACCTGGCAGCATTTTGTAGCCATTTTGCCCTGGGTGCAGTTGAACCAAGCCCCATGTGTTCTAGGAGAACCTGGCAAGTCTTTATTCTGGGCTTTACCTGCTCCCCCAAACCTGCGACAGAAGACATGCCTCGTTGACTTGCCCTGGAGTCCCAGGGGCCTTGCCCAAGGCAGAATCTGTCCCTTTGCTTATGATTAGTGCTTCCCAGATTGCACACTTAACAGAAACCAAACAAACACAACAATAATGGCTGTTGGCTGCAGTTAGCAAACATGAGACTGGGGAGGGGACAGTGGGGAGCTGTTGACACAGATGCTCAGAACTCAAAAAGAAAAGGAGTACTTGTGGCAACTTAGAGACTAACAAATTTATTAGAGCATAAGCTTTCGTGAGCTACAGCTCACTTCATCGGATGCATTTGGTGGAAAAAAGAGGGGAGATTGATATACACACACAGAGAACATGAAACAATGGGTTTATCATACACACTGTAAGGAGAGTGATCACTTAAGATGAGCCATGACCAGCAGCGGGGCGGGGGGGGGAGGGGAGGAAAACCTTTCATGGTGACAAGCAAGGTAGGCTATTTCCATCAGTTAACAAGAATATCTGAGGAACAGTGGGGGATGGGGTGGGAGGGAGAAATACCATGGGGAAATAGTTTTACTTTGTGCAATGACTCATCCATTCCCAGTCTCTATTCAAGCCTAAGTTAATTGTAGCCAGTTTGCAAATTAATTCCAATTCAGCAGTCTCTCGTTGGAGTCTGTTTTTGAAGCTTTTTTGTTGAAGTATAGCCACTCTCAGGTGTGTAATCGAGTGACCAGAGAGATTGAAGTGTTCTCCAACTGGTTTTTGAATGTTATAATTCTTGACGTCTGATTTGTGTCCATTCATTCTTTTACGTAGAGACTGTCCAGTTTGGCCAATGTACATGGCAGAGGGGCATTGCTGGCACATGATGGCATATATCACATTGGTTGATGCGCAGGTGAACGAGCCTCTGATAGTGTGGCTGATGTGATTAGGCCCTATGATAGTGTCCCCTGAATAGATATGTGGACAGAGTTGGCAACGGGCTTTGTTGCAAGGATAGGTTCCTGGGTTAGTGGTTCTGTTGTGTGGTGTGTGGTTGCTGGTGAGTATTTGCTTCAGATTGGGGGGCTGTCTGTAAGCAAGGACTGGTCTGTCTCCCAAGATCTGTGAGAGTGATGGGTCGTCCTTCAGGATAGGTTGTAGATCCTTGATGATGCGTTGGAGAGGTTTTAGTTGGGGGCTGAAGGTGATGGCTAGTGGCGTTCAGTTATTTTCTTTGTTGGGCCTGTCCTGTAGTAGGTGACTTCTGGGTACTCTTCTGGCTCTGTCAATCTGTTTCTTCACTTCAGCAGGTGGGTATTGTAGTTGTAGGAATGCATGATAGAGATCTTGTAGGTGTTTGTCTCTGTCTGAGGGGTTGGAGCAAATGCGGTTATATCGTAGCGCTTGGCTGTAGACAATGGATCGTGTGGTGTGATCTGGATGAAAGCTAGAGGCAGGTAGGTAGGAATAGCGGTCAGTAGGTTTCCGATATAGGGTGGTGTTTATGTGACCATCACTTATTAGCACCGTAGTGTCCAGGAAGTGGATCTCTTGTGTGGACTGGTCCAGGCTGAGGTTGATGGTGGGATGGAAATTGTTGAAATCCTGGTGGAATTCCTCAAGGGCTTCTTTTCCATGGGTCCAGATGATGAAGATGTCATCAATGTGGCGCAAGTAGAGTAGGGGCATTAGGGGACGAGAGCTGAGGAAGCGTTGTTCTAAGTCAGCCATAAAAATGTTGGCATACTGTGGGGCCATGCGGGTACCCATCGCAGTGCCGCTGATTTGAAGGTATACATTGTCACCAAATGTGAAATAGTTATGGGTGAGGACACAGTCACAAAGTTCAGCCACCAGGTTAGCCGTGACAGTATCGGGGATACTGTTCCTGACGGCTTGTAGCCCATCTTTGTGCGGAGTGTTGGTGTAGAGGCTTCTACATCCATAGTGGCTAGGATGGTGTTTTTAGGAAGATCACCAATGGACTGTAGTTTCCTCAGGAAGTCAGTGGTGTCTCGAAGATAGCTGGGAGTGCTGGTAACGAAGGGCCTGAGGAGGGAGTCTACATAGCCAGACAATCCTGCTGTCAGGGTGCCAATGCCTGAGATGATGGGGCATCCAGGATTTCCAGGTTTATGGATCTTGGGTAGCAGATAGAATACCCCAGGTCGGGGTTCTAGGGGTGTGTCTGTGCGGATTTGTTCTTGTGCTTTTTCAGGGAGTTTCTTGAGCAAATGCTGTAGTTTCTTTTGGTAACTCTCAGTGGGATCAGAGGGTAATGGCTTGTAGAAAGTGGTGTTGGAGAGCTGCCTAGTAGCCTCTTGTTCATACTCTGACCTATTCATGATGACGACAGCACCTCCTTTGTCAGCCTTTTTGATTATGATGTCAGAGTTGTTTCTGAGGCTGTGGATGGCACTGTGTTCTGCATGGCTGAGGTTATGGGGCAAGCGATGCTGCTTTTCCACAATTTCAGCTCGTGCACGTCGGCGGAAGCAGTCTATGTAGAAATCCAGGCTGCTGTTTCGACCTTCAGGAGGATTCCACCCAGAATCCTTCTTTTTGTAGTGTTGGCAGGAAGGTCTCTGTGGGTTAATATGTTGGTCAGAGGTGTGTTGGAAATATTCCTTGCTCAGAACTCAGTCAGTGTGGTAAGTAAATGGAGATTTCGTAGGACTCAGCAGGACCCAAGGCAGCAGCACAGAGCCAGCTTTCAATGTCCCCAAGGTGTTTCCCCAACTGGCATATTTGCTAAGGGGGCAGTCATTAGAGAAACCATCCAAGTCAAGTTATCGTGGGCACATCCGGCATGTTATTTACAGGCAGCGCAAGGACCCTGTTCCTCGGAGCCATCCAGAGATGGGCTGCTAACGCTAGAATCTCCCTTCTAAAGGGGAGACAGAAGAAAGAGTCCATTCACCAGGATGACAAGACATCCAGTGGGCAGCTTTCATGCCTAGACAGCTGCCCCAAACCTCACCTGAATCAAAACGTACTCCCGCCCACGCTGCAAGGAGGGAACAGACATTATTTAATCCAGTAACCAGAGAGAGCTGAGAATCAGAAAGAGCTCTGCACTAGCAGCTGTGGGCTTATCCTCCACCTCAGGGCTGTGCTTCAGAGCTGGGAGCTTTGCAAAGCCCCTTTGCTAGGTTTGTTGGCAAACCAGCTCCTTGCACACGTGCAATCAGCCCCACAGGCACACGATGTTCTAACAAAAAGAAAAGCAGTACTTGTGGCACCTTAGAGACTAACGAATTTATTAGAGCATAAGCTTTCGTGAGCTACAGCTCAACAGCGACACGCTGCTGTGCAATGAAGGCTGTAAAGTCTTCATTCAGAGTTGATTGCTTCATTTTCCAGAGCAACCTGGATCTGTCTGATAGAGTGGCGAGATTTCTACCCCCCAAATAACAACAGGTTTCAGAGTAGCAGCCGTGTTAGTCTGTATTCGCAAAAAGAAAAGGAGTACTTGTGGCACCTTAGAGACTAACAAATTTATTAGAGCATAAGCTTTCGTGAGCTACAGCTCACTTCATCGGGCATCCGATGAAGTGAGCTGTAGCTCACGAAAGCTTATGCTCTAATAAATTTGTTAGTCTCTAAGGTGCCACAAGTACTCCTTTTCTTTTTGCGAATAACAACGTTTGACTCTCCCTGTCAGCGCGGAAGGTGGCTGCGTTCAGTGCAAATAGGGAGTTCACTGAAAGAGTGTCCATTTTGGTGCACTATATTTTCAAATTCTACAACCCATCTGAACAAACATCTGTTTAGCCTAGGAATCCTGGCGTGTCCTTCTCAGCAGCTGGAGCAGCAGGGAGGAAATTGGAGACAAGACTGCCATGCCTGCAGCTGCTGGTACCGAATCCAGGGAGTCATTCCCAGAGCAGCGCTATCGCAAGATCAAACTAGACTGTGAGCTTGGAATGGCCCACAGGCCCAAGGCCCCAGTTAGTTGCTCTCATGTGCTCAAAGCCA
Organism: Dermochelys coriacea; assembly: GCF_009764565.3. Classification (NCBI taxonomy): domain Eukaryota; kingdom Metazoa; phylum Chordata; order Testudines; family Dermochelyidae; genus Dermochelys; species Dermochelys coriacea. Next base: position 1,250,876 of record NC_050090.1, on the reverse strand, counting down.
GCAGTCGCCGTCTTCACTTCTAGCATACCAGGCATGCTCCGTCCTTGCACTGTCACACCCCACCCTGGGAGCTGGGGGGGGGGTCTCACTGCCCTCCAAGGCTGTGCAAGGGAGGCAGGAGCGGTGCAGGAGGACGCTAGCTCGCAGTCCAATAACCAAACTGAAGCCCTGAGGCCAACGACCGAGGAAAGGCACCTCACTACGGAAGGGACAAGGCATAATGCAGCTCCCAAGTGACCAAAGATGGCCCATAGTGGCTGGGATCAGGTGCAAGGGCGGTGGGGAGGTAACACACACAATTCCTGGATCACAGGTGAGCAGGGGTGTGACTGCACCCAGGATCCCGCCAGTTTCCCAGCAAAGGGGGAGTTCACCCAGGTGCAGAGGACGAGGTTGAAAGGAGCAGCCAGGCACTGGAAGGGGTCCCAGGATGCAGAGATGGAGCAGGCCTTGGGGAAAGTAGGGCCCGCCACAGAGGCGCCCTGAGATGGGTTCACTTCGGAAACATCTGCATGGCAGTCAGGGGTAAGATTGGCAGCTCGTGTAGACATACCTGCACTGCCTACCTCGCTAAAACAGAAGTGAGGCCACGGCATGGCCCGCCCCGGCACACACTGTTGCCCCCACCACACACTAGCCAGTGCACAGCTAGTGCAGGTACCTCACACGTGCTGCCAATCCCACCCCGGCTGCAATGCAGATGTACCCACTGGGTCATGAGTGCTACACTCTGCACCTGCGGACTCCTACATGCTCTGTTGGCTCACTGGGGAGATAGCTGCTGGCCAAGGAGTCCTGCTAGCAAACCACTGGAAGAGATGCAAGCCCCCAGTCCCTGCAGGACCCTGCGCAGCACACAGGAAGGGGACACAGCATTATGGTGGTGCTGCCAACCTCAAAATGTTCACAGGGAGTCAGGCCCTACAATCCTGATCGATAACAACGATCTATACCTGGGGGGTTCTTTTTATTTGCCTTCTGGCTTTTAGCCTGCAGTGGTCCCATTTGCATTCTTTTCACCACATTCAGGAGGACTAGAAACTTACTTTTCCTTGAAATGCAAGCTGAGATTCTCACATTCGTATGACTCCAGGAGCTGGGGCTTTAAGATAGACACCCAGCGTGGGTGGTTCTCTGTAGCTGTGGGGGGGAGGACGGGGTTCTAGGTGCTCAGACACATTCCCCCACGTGCCACAGATGCCTCTTGAGACTAGTGCTAAAATCACAAGAGGTGGCAGCGTGGTTCGAGGGGAACAATTATTAAACCAGCAGACAGATGCGGTTAGAAATGTCCCACGCTGGCTGGGGCCCGACTCCCCCCAGCCTGTACTCGGTGAGGTCACTTAGAGCAGTGCCAAGAAGGTGTGCCAGCTCCAGAGCAGCATGCTGACACTGCACACTTGATTACGGTGCAGAGCCAAGTTCCTGTAATAACTGTTTAGCATTCACGTAGCACTTGCCAGCTTCAGAGCACTGTGCAGCATGAACTGACCTTCAACCCCAGGGGAAGTCACTTTATGGTCCCAATTTTGCAGTGGGCTAATGAAGGCAGGGAGGTGCTGCGAGAGCAGGGACAGAACACAGCAGCTAGTTCTGCCTGCCAGCATCTGCACAGATTTCAGAGTCCCGGGCCTCCGTGTGCTGCCTTGCACCCTGGCCAGCCACACCCTCCACAGCGAGATGTGACACGATCCAAACAGGGCCGGTTTGCCCCCTTGCAGTCACGCGCATGGCTGCACGAGGTGCATGGCCACGTGGACTCCAGCCGATGGCCCCTAAGGGCTGACAGGACCCCCAAGAAGTGACCACTTTCCACCTGGCCTCAGCTGACTACTCATTCCACGAAGCCAGCACACACCACTTGTGGGGTAGGGGAGAGGCTGTCCAGCCGCCCCAGTTATACCGACTGTGCGACTGCCCCTATCCAGCCCAGCCGTCCCACAGGTAATGCTGGGGCTCTGGAGTCTCTCTCCTGCCCAGGAAGATGGGAGGGGTGACTTTTAGCAGCATTTCTCTCAGCACGAGGTTGCACAGCTCCGACAGCTGCTCCTGGCTCACCCAGCACTCTGTGTGCCCCTTCCTCTGGGCTGGCCCTGCCAGGGTGGGTGCCTTCAACTCCCACTGACTTCAGTGGGGGCCAAGGTGCTCAGCATCTCCCTGGATCACACCTGCTGCCCGGCGGCCTCTTTCTGCAGGTCTGCAGTGCCACAGCGGGTACAGATGGTTGCAATGACTCAGGCCCATCTTGCACCCTCCTTGTTTGCCACTGTCCATCCCTCCCCCTCCTCCCACCACACACACACACACCCTGCCATTTTGCATGCCTACTGGAAACCAGACCGGTGTGCCTTCCACTACTGTGAACAGGAATCTGAATGCAAGCAGAGATGACCAATAGCCCAGATCCAGCCCGGGTTGGAGCACTGTCAGGCACTTGTACGGGTTGTCCCCTGTCACACAGACACTGCCCTGCCCCTTGCCCACAGCCACGGGCGTCTAGCTGCAGTAGTTGACGGGGGCGCTAAGTGCTGGGATGTGGTGGCAGGCTCTGCAGCAGGGCGGGTGCAGTCCAACTCTGCTCCCCTCCGTCAATCACCTCCACCTGCTATTCAAATATTCCTTTGCACAGCAAACACGCTGCTTCACCACGGCACAGCTCCGCCCGCCCCAATGCTCCATTCCCAGGACGAGCCCGGTCAGCTGGGAGCAGCTCCCAATGAGCATAGGAGGTCTGCGGGACCTTAAAAGCACAACACCAAGCCAAAGGAAGGGACCCGATGCGGAGATAGGCCCTGCCACTCACCCTGCTGGGCCCAGGCCTTGCCTGAACTAGGGGAAGAGGGGTTGGCTGGCATGTTTACACTAGACTTTCATAGCTGTACTGGCTAATGTGTTTCAGCCACACCCTGCATCCCAATCTAGGTAAGGTCCAGCTGCCACAGAAAAGCCCCGCCAGCCCCGCTAACTGGCCAGATAGTGCCTGCAGAGCAGAAGCCTGCTTGTTTGCATGGCTAAGAAATCCTCCAAGGTCAATGAACACATCCCAGAGCGCAAAAGTCTGAAATCACAGAGCAGAACACAGTGCTGGAATTGGTGGTGTATCTCTGGTCTTCGCACAAAGATTGCCTGGGTTTAAGTAAAACTGGGGGTGTGTGTCCTGCGAAGGCTTTCTGCTCTATTTAACCCTTACTTCTAGCCATTCAGCCTACATCTGCAAGGACCTGACAGTCAGGTGTAAAGCGACTGAAGAATATCTGCACAAGGCTTGCACCACTTTAAATCCATTTACAAAACACACCTTTAGTTAAACTGGTGCAACTGGGGGTAGACCAGCCTCGCTGGGTGAATCGGAGTGTAGCAAGGCGAGACAGACAGATATTTACATCTATCTATACCTTGGGCCTGGATTTTTCTGAGCTCTTTTAAATTTAAACAGGGATTGCTCATCTCTTGTTTTTTATTTAATGCAGTTGGGAGTTCTGGGGCTCTTCCTGCTGTGATCAGTGCAGACAAACAAGCAAACATGGAAAAAGCCAAGAGCAAAATTAACCCCAAACAAACATGTTTTATAAAGAAAACCCCTAAAACATGGATTGCCAGGCTCTTAATCCTCCATCTATTACCTGCTCCATGTGGCCTCAGGCCTGTCTGATTCCAGACGCCTTACCACACAGCTGTGCTGTACCACCACTCCTGTTACCTTGAGGATATTACACAGGAAGCAGCAGCATGAACCTCCATCCAAACTTATTCCATCTGACGCCCCAGGAGCTGTCCTTCTGGGTTATAAAAACACAGGGAGAAAAAATGTAGAACAGCAGCGGGATCACTGCTGCCATGAGCTCACTAGCCATCCTTCGCAAGCAAGCCTACTGGCAGATCGGTTTAGCTGAATAATTCTTTGTGACATATTTTCAGCAGTCACTGCATTGCATTTGCATGCCACATCCTCAGCACTTGACTCACAGCTGTAAGGAACTTCTGTCAACTGTTGAAAAGCAGCAACACAGATATCCAATAACAAGACAATCAGATCCCTTGTAAGGGGAAGCTCAACAGAAAACAAGAAATGGTTCAATTCCCTGCTCTGCCACAGATGCCCTGGGTGACCCTGGGCTAGTCACTTAGTCTCTGTGCTTCATTTCCCCTCTGTGACACGGGATAACAGCCCTGGACTCCCTCACCGGGCGCTGGGAAGATGAACGTGATAATGATGGTGCGGTGCTCAGTTGCTAGGGTCACCGGGGCAACGTAAAGTACCTAAGAGATGAGATCTAGGGGCGAAATCTGGATTTCAGAGTCAATGGAAGTTTTGCCACTGAATTCAGTGAGTCCAGGATTTCACCTAGAGAGTTCTATGAGCTACTTGACCCTAAAAAAGCACAAGCACCTTCTCAAGTCAGACCACTGTAAGGTGGGGCTATTGCCTCTCAGGGTTGTGGAGGAAGAACAATGCATCTTATTAACAGGTTTCAGAGTAGCAGCCGTGTTAGTCTGTATCCGCAAAAAGAAAAGGAGTACTTGTGGCACCTTAGAGACTAACAAATTTATTTGAGCATAAGCATCCAATAAAGTGAGCTGTAGCTCACGAAAGCTTATGCTCAAATAATTTTGTTAGTCTCTAAGGTGCCAAAAGTACTCCTGTTCTTTTTGCATCTTACTAACAAATCAGAGGCTCAGAAGGCAGCATCGGGAGAAGGGGAAGACCAGGCTGCGTAAGGCACAGTCAGCCCCCCTGCGTAAGCAGGAGGCAGAACATCAGACGCCCAGAGGAGAGGGCACCCTTGAGAGAGCCCTGTGTTGCATTATTAATAGAAACTGACCAATTCACTGAACACAAGTGGCAGAGCCCCCTTTAGGAAGCTGCAGACAGAAAAGAATTACGGTGACTGACTGGCCATGTCAGCACAGGAAGCACTGATGGCAGAGACTAGCATGAGAATAGCAGGATTAGGGATAAGGGAAAACTCAGTCAGGCTTGGGGAATCTCCCTTTCAACTGGCCGTTTGATTCCAAGCAGATGAATTATCTCAGTTGCCCCAGGTTCAAGCTGGATGTTATCTGTTCTGTGCAGCCTTTATTAAATACTTCTGCACAATCACTAAAGTCAACTGACAAGTCCCCTGGAAATGTGCCAAAGAACCCTCAAAGAAAGCAAGCAGCACCCTGGAAAATGATATTAACTGCAGGGATCTGAGACTGCAGAAGTGGGTGAAGTGTTACAGAGATAATTAGAGATGACAACCTTCATGCAAAATCATCTAATATTGCACTGACCTATTTGCTACATCCTAAGTAAGGAAATCACAAAGTCGCATTTAATTTGGGACTCAAACTAATAGTCAAAGGAATCTGTGGCTCCTGATCATTAGAGGGCAAAGCAATGATCCCATGGCAAAGTACAAAGAGTCCCAAAGAACTGCAAGGAAAGAAGACTGTCTCTAAAATTCAAGTGGAAAAGTTTGGAGCTTGCCGACAACGAATTCCATTCAAAACAAAAGCCTCCTGCAACTCCGCTGTGAAGAGCAATGGCAAATATGTTGACAGGCCACCTCCTGCCCCAGAGGGAGAACAACATCCCCCCACGGTAACTGAGGTGTGCATCACCTGCTCCAAACATCGTGAAAACGGAGCCAAGTCACTCAGTGTCATTTGGAGGGGGTGCCCAAAAGGGACTAGGTGTTTTCCAGACATACAGGAAGAAATGGCTCCTGCCTTGAGGAGCTTGGAGTCAAAGGGTGGGCAGAGGTCCCAGAAGGGGAACCACAAACAGGATGATCTATACGGATCCAGGCAGCATGGCAGAAAGAAGTTAGAGAGACACCTGAGCAGGAGAAGAGAGGCCTTGCAGAGGAGCTCAGGGGGGTGCACTGAGCTGAATCGTCGAACATTAAGACACAGCAAGCGGCTAGCTAACTGATTAGGGAGGGTGACCAACCACTCCTTTGGCTAGCTCTGGTCCCAGAACACCCAGGTCTTCCAGACCTGAAGGCACGACACCTTCCTCCTCCAGCCGCATCCAAGCAGTCCAGCAGTGCTACCCGGCAGGCAGTAACTGATCAAATTCAAGCACTGTCTCCAGCTGCAGAATCACTAAATCCTAACCGGATTATGGATCACTGTGGGTTTAGGCTGGACATTTAACAGTTTAAATCAGAGCCCTACCTTTAGGGAAGGAAAATCCCACGTCCCATCTATGACACTACTTCCCACTGTAATTCGCCCGTTATCCCAACTGCAAGAGCTGCTCAGTGAACCTTCCGGCAGCTGGCAGGGAGCTGTGCTTTTCTCAGGAACGCTGGAAATAGCTTCCAAGTACACAAGCTGGGAAAAGCTGGGGGAAGGAAGCCAATTCTTGGGGCTGTTTGCAACCAGGTGTTGGGAGTCCTGTCAGCTTGGCTGACATACTTCACAGCGAAGGAAATTCAATATACGTTGATTCGCATCTCTGACCTTTGTGAAGGAGCATGTCAGAGAATTAATTTCCAAACGGTAACAGGCTTCCCTCAGCAACCTGGGGGCTGGGAACAACCCGTGATTTTAATCACGGCTTCAGTGTTACACAGAATCATAGAATATCAGGGTTGGAAGGGACCTCAGGAGGTCATCTAGTCCAAGCCCCTGCTCAAAGCAGGACCAATCCCCAACTAAATCATCCCAGCCAGGGCTTTGTCAAGCCTGACCTTAAAAACTTCTAAGGAAGGAGATTCCACCACCTCCCTAGGTAACGCATTCCAGTGTTTCACCACCTCCTAGTGAAAAAGCTTTTCCTAATATCCAACCTAAACCTCCCCCACTGCAACTTGAGACCATTACTCCTCGTTCTGTCATCTGCTACCACCGAGAACAGTCTAGATCCATCCTCTTTGGAACCCCCTTTCAGGTAGTTGAAAGCAGCGATCAAATCCCCCCTCATTCTTCTCTTCCACAGACTAAACAATCCCAGTTCCCTCAGCCTCTCCTCGTAAATCATGTGCTCCAGCCCCCTAATCATTTTTGTTGCCTTCTGCTGGACTTTTTCCAATTTTTCAACATCCTTCTTGTAGTGTGGGGCCCAAAACTGGACACAGTACTCCAGATGAGGCCTCACCAATGTCGAATAGAGGGGAACGATCACGTCCCTCGATCTGCTGGCAATGCCCCTACTTATACAGCCCAAAATGCCATTGGCCTTCTTGTCAACAAGGGTACACTGTTGACTCATATCCAGCTTCTTGTCCACTGTAACCCCTAGGTCCTTTTCTGCAGAACTGCTGCCGAGCCACTCGATCCCTAGTCTGTAGCAGTGCATGGGATTCTTCTGTCCTAAGTGCAGGACTCTGCACTTGTCCTTGTTGAACCTCATCAGATTTCTTTTGGCCCAATCCTCTAATTTGTCTAGGTCCCTCCCTATCCTATCCCTACCCTCCAGCGTATCTACCTCTCCTCCCAGTTTAGTGCCATCTGCAAACTTGCTGAGGGTGTAAATCCATGCCATCCTCCAGATCATTAATGAAGATATTGAACAAAACCGGCCCGAGGAATGACCCTTGGGGCACTTCACTTGATACAGGCTGCCAACTAGACATGGAGCCACTGATCACTACCCGTTGAGCCCGACTATCTAGCCAGCTTTCTATCTACCTTATCGTCCATTCATCCATCCCTTACTTCTTTAACTTACTGGCAAGAATACTGTGGGAGACCGTGTCAAAAGCTTTGCTAAAGTCAAGGAACAACACGTCCATTGCTTTCCCCTCATCCACAGAGCCAGTTATCGTGTCATAGAAGGCAATTAGATTAGTCAGGCATCACTTGCCCTTGGTGAATCCATGCTGACTGTTCCTGATCACTTTCCTCTCCTCTAAGTGCTTCAGAATTACCCATCTGGCAGCACCGAGTGGCGCTGGGAATCTGAAGTCCTCTCCTCAATGGATCCATTTACTCAGCAAGGTCACGAATACACTCTGGGGACGGCAGAATTATGGCTCTCATGAGACAGGAGCACCCACAGCTCTTTAAAATGCGACCCCAATCGCTGACAGGCAGGCCCAAGACTTCTTGTGAGCAAACCTAGGGGCCTCAGATTAGACCCCACCATTCTTGGTTAGGCAGATTCGCAGATCATAAAGCCAACCTCCTGTGCAACAGGCCACAGGACTCGCTTGAGTTAATTCCTGTCTGAACTAGAGCAGAGCTTTTTGAAAAACCCCTCATCTTGATTTGAAAATGGCCATGGTGGAGAATCCACCACACCCCTTGGGAAATTGTTCCATTGGTTAATTACCCTCCCTATTAAAAAAATCTGTGCCCATTGCCTGTCTGAATTCTCTAGCTTCAATTTTCAGCCATTGGGTCTCATTAGACTTTTGTCAGCTCTATCAAAGAGCCTACATTTCTGTTCCCTGCATTGCTCCTTAGAGACTGAGATCTAGTCACACCTGAACCTTCTCTTTGCTAAACTAAACAGAGTGAGCTCCTTGAGTCTTTATTGATGGATTGGCGATCCCTCGATTCAAGGATGATCTCTACCACGGATTTATATATGGGTCCTGAGACATCATCACTTGTACTGAAGCCACCCTTCTGGGAAGTAACCCAATTGCTCAGAAGTGCTGTGCACGCAGCTGTTCCCACAGAGTCCGCATCTCAGCCCAGCTCCCGACCTGGGTGTGAAAACGTTGACCGCCTGTTCTCCCATGTGTGATCCATGTGATGGATCAACACCGTTCTGACCAAAAAAGTCATTGCAATCGCAAACTCTCTCTATGGTTCCAATGTGTGTTTATGCTGGTGTTCACTGTCACTTGCATCTTCAGGGGGAAACTACATGGAGTCAAATTGTAGACTTAGAAAATTCATCTGCCTTCCCCTCCTAATACCACCTCTGTAATGACACTGTTTTCATGGGAGCGGGAAGTCCCAGCACTAAATTTAGTGCGTGCTTTTTAACAAATGAACAAAAGATAGAGTGATCAGCTTTCTCTATAGCCAAGGATGCAAATGCAGCCCTCACTCAGAGCTTACCAGATCCCACTGCAACCTTTCTCCAAAAGCATCAAACATTTAAGGCAGAGGTTTTACAACCTTTTCCGAACAGGTACCCTCTTTCCATTTAGTAATATGAGATGGGCAAGTTGACAGCCACACCTATTTGCAACCCCATCCTGAGACCCTGAGAGTCAAGGGATTTTTTTTTTTTTTTTGGGTCACACAGGTACAGAGGTAGGAAGGGGAAAGGAGAAAAATGGAGCTAACTCACATCATTGTAAGTTTCAGCAACACAGCAGTGTCCTGACTGGATTAGATTGGAGGCCCATCTAGCCCAGTGTCCTGTCTCAGACAGTGGCCAGAAACAGACCTTTCAGAGGAAGGTGCAAGAACCTCACAGTAGCAGTTGTGGGATAATCTATCCCCCAACGTTAGGTCTAATAGCTAGAGATTAACATAAACCTGGTAGCAGGAAGTTAATATCCCTTCCAAATTTTGTTAGCATTAACTATAACAACTCTGGATAGTCTTGTTATGCATATAAATGTCCAATCCCTTTTTGAATTGTGCTAAATTCTTGGCCTGAATGACTTCTTGTGGCAATGATTTCCATAGTCTGGCTATACTTTGTGTGAAAAAGTATTTCCCTTGATCAGTTTTGAATTTGCCACCTTTCCCTTTGTCTTTTCCTCTTTTGACCTCTCTAGTAATAAATAAATTCCTGCGGAAATACACACTTCTGCAGAAGCCAGAAAAGAAACTCTTCTGCAGCAATGGCCTACTCCCTCCCCCACCTTGGTGCATGCATCAGATGGCTAATGAAAAACCTAAGCAAGATGAGCATGCGATGCAGCTCAGTTTGCTGTGCTAGGTACAACCAGACGGAACTAATCAGGCATAGCAGAAATGTCTCCGTATTGATGAGAAAGAATGGCTCGGAGAGCTCGATTGTTCCTTGGTGTGCGGAAAAAAAAATACAATGAGATCATTAAAAGCAGGAAATGTGATGCACATGACCTGACAGTTCAGCACTCCCCCTCTGGGCATCCTAAACACAGACTTGCTGGAACAACCTCACTGCACTCAGTGTGCCCAGACCTTTGCACTTTGCAATTGTCATCCTGGCCGACAGAGGTGCCCAGAAGTAGTAACATAGTTAACTTTTGCCTAATTAGCCATGAGGCATGCCCTCCCCATAACTCACAGGTTGGCACCGATGAGAAAACCACCAAGCAAGAGGAAGAATTCTACCCTTCCTTTGAGACAGTCTTCTTAATTTTGTGGCATGTCTGCTCAAAATTTAGCCTCAGATTAACAACATTCTAGTCCTGGAGATCTGCATCATAACAGAGACAAAGCCAACCCCCGAACGCCAGCAGGGGCGAGTTAACAAGGCAGGGTTGTTGGCTGAGTTAGTGAGTCGAGAGCTGATGTCCATGGCAGGAGGGTGGAAAGACCTGCAGTATTAAGGGCTGGCAGCGGCTCAGCACTCGGGAACCGGTTTCCACGGTATTTTGGGGGCGGGGGGGCTATAGATGAGGGGATGAATAGAAGGTGGGGCTGAAAGAAGAGGACACTTGTCTTACCTGCTGAGTGGCTTCTAAGCATTAGCTGCCCAGAGGGGGGACAGGCAGGGCTGAGTAATGATCTGCTTGACGAACGGGTGTAAAGTTACCTAGCACAGGGCTGCCTGATGCAACTCTTACATGAGCTTTGTCCCAACCGCCGTACCCAGGAGGTGGTCAGATTAGAAGAGCACAATGGCCCCTTCTGGCCTTAGAAAGCATCACCCACAGACAGCATCTGAGATGCAGCCTTTAGCGTTTCCCACGCGCCTGGGCTGGGCACAACACCCAACCTGGATGAAAGCCTCAGCTGTCCTGCCACCTCCTGCAGAGACGACTATTATTCCACAAGAAACTGACTGGCAGGGCTTGGCCTGTGAAAAAAATACTGCAGGAAGCCAGTAAGAGAGAGTTCACTGCCTAAACAGCTCGGCACTGGATGTACTTCCTCTGCTCTTTACAGACTTCCACGAGAGGCCGCAGCATCAGAGCATTGAGCCCAGGAACTTGGGGATGAATTGCAGTGCCTTTTTCAGAGACCCCCAGTGTTCAGGGAGGAAGTGAGCAGCAGCGAACAGAGCTGACTTGTCCAAGGTTACCCAGCAGGCCAACAATACGCTTTGCTACGGTGGGCACCTGCCACTTGAACACTCACACAGCTGATCTACTGCATTGCCCTGCTGGGCACACGGCTCCTAGTTCTCTGTGCCTGGGTAGCCACTCCTGCAGTCTGCTGCTCGTTAGGGCGTTAACGGTCATTGGCACCCAAGCGAGACAACTACAGCTGGTAAGCAGAAGGAACACGTAGGTTCCAGATACAGGGCAGTTCAGCATGGTGCAAAGTAACAGCAGCACAGACTCAAACAAAGCTGCAGGTGGTGCAGGCATCGGGTACGAAGCACGAGAAGTATGCTGGCACTTTTGTCTTGGGTAAACAGCAAACCAATACTACTTTTGTACAATAAAAGAGTCACATGCTCCATGGAATGCTCATTGAACAGCGGGGTGGAGCCACTCAATTCCGTACCCAGAGATCTGGAGGCCAGACATTTCACTTAGAGGCATCCAAAAAGTCGGCTAAAAATTCTTTTTAAAGGCTGGCAGGTTTCATCCATTATGCCCAGCGGCAGGTACACGGTCAAGTTTTAATTTCTCCATATTTCTTCAGGGATTGTTTGAACTCCAATAATAATAATAATAGTAATAATAATAAAAAAAAAAAGAGAGAGAGAGAGGGGGCCATATTTTGAAAGCATCACAAAGCCAGGCGCTAGAGACCTCATCTGATTCTCCTGAGATACAAAAAGAAAAGGAGTACTTGTGGCACCTTAGAGACTAACAAATTTATTAGAGCATAAGCTTTCGTGAGCTACAGCTCACTTCATCGGCATCCGATGAAGTGAGCTGTAGCTCATGAAAGCTTATGCTCTAATAAATTTGTTAGTCTCTAAGGTGCCACAAGTACTCCTTTTCTTTTTGCGAATACAGACTAACACGGCTGCTACTCTGAATCCTGAGATACAGCGTTCGGGAGATCTGCATGCATTATTGCAGCATTTAATCATGAAACAGGACCGGGGGGAACATTTTTAGGTATTTAAGTCCTCTTCATATTGCATCAATACTACTTCCTGTTCAGAAAGGTACACAATTCAATTTGGGTTCTTATCTCTCTGGCAGGGAAACACAACTCAGCACTGGGCCAGCTCATTTCTCTGATAATGCAGCCACCAAATTGGAATGCGTTCCTGCCCGCTAAAGTCCTTAGAGGAGGACCAGAGTAAACTGCCCTTTGAACACAAAGGCTCTAAGAAGGATTCTCAAGCACCCAACAGCTCTCACTGAGCACAGAGCAGAATCTCACCCATCTGAAAGCAATGGGAGCTGCTGGGTGTTAAGCTCTTTTGAGTATCTGGGTCACCGTCTCCTCCATCAGCTTGAAAGAAGTTGCTGCTTGCTCTGACTGGGACAGAAGGTTATGGATGTGAATGGGATTTTGTGTCTATTGTCCCTTTGCCATGCGATCCATGCATGGCGCTTTGATCCATTTTCGTGGGACTCAGACTCCCAGGTTAAATAGGATGAACTCAGACAGGCTGGACCGGCGTTTCCAAACACAAATGCTGCTCACATCCCTTCAGGGGAACAAACGATGCATGAGCACTTGAGCTGCATGCCTATTCTCAGACCGATGGAGTGACTTATTCATGCTAAACTGCTTCTCTTCTGTGCAGCAATACACTTGAAGGAAGAGGAAAACAGATCTGCACTGTGGAGGTAGCTGGATTCCCCGGTTACAGAGATGGAGAGTCTCCATTTAGCTCAGGACAGTCTCTCCTCCCCCGGGAGCCTCATTCAGCCTGACTCCCTGCACTTCTACACTCAGCTGCAGAAACCAGAGGGGAGACCTGTATTAGGCACTTAGGGGTTGGTCATTTTATTTTAGCTCCAAGTTATGGTGTTCTTCTGTACTAGTTAGCACAGCTTGGGCTCAGGGTGATTTTACTTGCACTCCTTCGTGTTGGCTTGAGGAACATGAGCGCTGCCAGGCTACTCATCTTGCCCAGTAGCCTGTCTCCAACAGCTGCCAGGACCAGAGACTTGGGGGGTGTCCAGAACAGGGCAATTATGAAGTGAGCCACCTGTCTTTCACTCCTGGCTTCAGAGGTTTAGGGTCACTCCAAGCATGAGGTAGGGTCCCTGACCATCTTGGCTAATAGCCATTGACAGACCCATCCTCCCTGAACTTATCCAGTTCTTTTTTGAACCCAGTTATACTTTTGGCCATCATAACATGCCCTGGCAATGAGTTCCTGGCTAGCTGTGCTAAAAAGTACTTCCTCGTTTGTATTAAACCTGCTGCCTATTAACTTCATTGCATGACCCCTGGTTTCTGTATTCTGTGAAAAGATTAACACCACTTCTCTAGTACCTTTTTCCACACCAGTCAGGGTTTTATAGACCTTTTTCTAGCAGGTCAAGGCCACCAGAAAGTTGGAAATGCCCACTGGCCACTAATTTGGCAAGAGATGATCAGGATAGCCCCTGGATCTAGTCAGGAGAAATAATGATGACAGCGAGATATAGGTCTCCCCTCTTTTACAGCTCACAGGCTCTGTGCTTCCCACCCAAGGGCATGCGGAAACGTGGGAAATACATATTTTGTTAAGGGTTAATAATAGATGTTTTAATAAATGGTTGTGCAATTACTAGAGATTGTCAGAGTCCAACAAGTCAAGAGGTTGGTTATAACCAACCAGAACCCCTCCTATTGTGGCACTTGTAACCATCTAGAACATGTTAGTCATGTTTCTGACAGGCTAGTAATAGCGAATAATCCTTTCTTAACCCTTTATTGAGGGATCGCCAATCCATCAATTTGAGGATGATCTCTATCACAGATTTTCATATGGTCCTGAGACAACTCAGGAGTCTGATCTTGGAACCGCAAATGCACCCGCAGTAGGTACAGACATTTCCTGGCAGGTCAGCTGCCTGCTAGGAGAAAGTTCTCTCTTTTTCCCTCCTCTCTCTCTCTCTCTCTCTTTTCAGCTGCAAGGGCAAGGCACTTCTCGAAGCAGGCCACTGCCTGATGGAGGATATGGTGCCATTTGGGTTGGTCGGTGGCTTGCTCCTCCCAGCTTGGGATGTCCACATCAGTTTTCTTAAGATACGCTTTCAGTGCATCTTTGTAGCGTTTCCTCTGGCCACCCCAGGATCTCTGACCATGGGTGAGCTGAGAGTAGAGAACTTGTTTTGGGAGGTGAGAGTCTGGCATCCGCACGCATCTGAAACCGGTGCATGAGGATCATGGCTTCCATGCTGGTGACATTGGCGTCAGCAAGGATGTTGGCATTAGTGCGGCGATCTTGCCGCTTGACGCGAAGGATCTTCCAGAGGCATCGCTTTTTAACCCTTTATAAGCCATGTATAAATGGCTGATAAGTATAAAGTGAGACTGAAAAGCCACATGCACCTTTGATCTCCCTTCATTTTTATGTACTCTGTAGCATGAAGGGCTCTGAGCATTGTCATTTCACTGACGTGTACGTTATGGAGCTCCTGGCTGGAACTCCCGCAGGGTCAGGAACGTTTTTCTGAAGGAGGAAGAACTCTGAAGTGGATCTGTGAGTCCAACCCTCTAAAATATATCCCTAATCCGAACAGCAGGTTACCATGACGACATGGCGGCCTCATGGAAGCCTTCAAACTGGTGCAATCCGATGATTTGAAATCCCTGTACTATCTAGAAATGTAAGGGCTTTGATTAATCTACCAAAGTGTCTGCACAAAGCAAGGATTTATTCCAGCGTGCCAGGGAAGGGCTGCAAGAGTTTGCACTGAGACTGAAATTAGGTTCTCTCCTGGAGTCTGGGGCAGCTAATTCCAGCAGCACATGACTGAGTGTTAATCCTGCCTTTCATACAATGACATATTGAGAAGGGGCCATGCCCACGTTGTCTCATTAGAAGCAGCGCATGGTGGTGATAGTTCCTGAAGAGACCACCACCACTGGGCAGGATGAACAGGGGATTAGATGTTGGTCACATTGAAGGCAGAAATTCACCCAAAGCTCAGCCCAAGTATCACTGAGTCTGCGGGAGCCCCTGCCTCTGGCTACAGACTGAAGAACACAGCGCAGAGCATACAGGTCAGGACAGTCCCTCCAAGTTCTCCAGGCCCCAGCCTGCCAGCTCTCATGCATGTGTTTAGTTTTAAGCAGCAATGACAGCTCATGTGCTTCACATTAAGCATGTGCTATTGGGGAAGGCACAGATGGGAGGCAGGCACCCAACTCCCATGGGCTCAGGCTGGGATTTTGACATGTGCCTAAGGGCTTATCTTCCCTTCTGTTATAGCTCAAGTGTTCACACTGATGCCTGCCCCACAGTAACTACTCCCTCATGTGCAGTGGTGCCAGTAACATGAGTTGGCTGGCATGGGAGGGGGCTACCCTCAGAAACTGACGGGGAGGGTCAGGCCTAGGAGTTAGAGCCGGGGTCAGAACCAGACTCAGGAGTGCAGAACAGGGCTGGAGCAGACGAAGGCTTGTGGAGTGTCACCATGATCAGGCGGGGGCACTGGGCAGACTGAGCTCCTGTTTCTCCTGGGAGGCTCACAGACCAGCCCTGGGAGTTGCCAGCCCAGCTCCTGGCCTGCGGATTGGCAGGAGCCCAGCACAGGTGTACTCGTCCCCGCATGTGGCTCGTGTTGAGAGACATCACCTTTGAGGTAGTGGCTAGTGCCCACTCTGGGCACAGGTTAGCTCTGCGATAATACTGGAGCGCCACGGTCCTGCAATCCCTTCCCACACTTCCCCTCAGTGATTAAGGAGCAAGGTGCTTTTGGGAATCCCACCCTACACTGCCTAGCTACCCTTGGGGCCTTTGAGAAATCTCCCCCCTGCACAGGCAGGATCAGAACCGGAGTTCCTGTCCCCATATCTAAAGCAGGTACTTTGACATGGGAGCCATGGCGTACTGCTTACTGTCCTGCACCAAGCACACCTCTAGATGTGCTCGAAGTATTGCAGCTTTATTCACACAGGCAACGCTAACACATCTGTAGAAGATTCGATGTCCCAAAGGGCTCTAAGGTAGTAAAGACAAGCTATTTAGATCAGTGGTTTTCAAACTGTAGGTCGCAACCCAGTATTGGGTCGCGAAATGTAAGGCACTGGGTCGTTACAGGCCGTTAAAAGTCCCGTCGGCAGTGCTGCCTGGCTAAGGCAGGCTAGTCCCTACCTGTTCTGACACCGCACTGTGCCCCTGGAAGTGGCCAGCAGCAGGTCCAGCTCCTAGGCGGGGAGGACACGGGGCTTCACCTGCTGCTCCTGCCCCAAGCACCAGCTCCGCACTTCCATTGGTCAGTTCCCAGCCAATGGGAGCTGGGGGGGCGGTCCTGCAGGCAAGAGCTGCATGGAGCCCTTCGCATAGGAGCCAGACCTGCTGGTGGCCACTTCCGGGGCACAGCACGGTTTGCGGTGCCAGGACACCTGCCTTAGCACCCCCGCTGCGCTGCTGACCAGGAGCCCCTTTCTGCACCCCAAACCTCTCATCCCCAGCCCAGAGCCTGCACTCCCTCCCGCACCCCAACCCCCTGCCCAGAGCCCCCACCCACACCCTGAACCCCTCATTCCCGGCCCTAACCCACAGCCCTCACCCCAATCCTCTGCCCCAGCCCTGAGCCCCTCCCACTGCCCAAACCCCTCATCCCCAGCTCCTCTGGGTCGCAGGCATCAACAATTTTCTTCAAATGGGTCTCCAGAAAAAAAAGTTTGAAACCCACTGATATAGAGATAGCCCTGCTGGTGTATTGTACATTCCCCTTATCCTAGCCCCATGCTCCATTATCATGAACCTTTGTGAGGGAACCGGATCCTTTGTTTCCCGAGAGCCCATTTGTGCCTGCTGCTGCTCATTCCCCACCTGAAGTCAAAATCTCTCATTTGTCACAACACAAAGGGGTGACAGGAAAGTGATTAGCATCAGTGCAGACAGATGATTAGGACCCTCAGTGGAGAGGGGAGCAGGATGTAGGGGCCGAGTCCTCCTTCCCGAGGAGAGGGCATCTGGAGGTTAAGGCCTGGTTTTCAGAAGGGCGGAGCACTCAGAGTGCCTGCTGAAGCCAGTGGGAGCTGCGGATGCTGAGCTGCGGTCCTTGCACCATGGCAGTAAGATGTGGACTTGTCCGAGATGTCAGAGCTCTCAATTTGAGTCAGTCTGGCGTCCGATCTCCCCTTAATCCCTGGGATGCCCCTCAGTTAAATGGAGGGCCCAGGCCCCTGCTGCCCTGCGCTGTGTGTAACAAGTGCACAATGACAGGTTTCAGAGTAGCAGCCGTGTTAGTCTGTATTCGCAAAAAGAAAAGGAGGACTTGTGGCACCTTAGAGACTAACAAATTTATTTGAGCATAAGCTTTCGTGAGCTACAGCTCACTTCATCGGATGCACAATGCGGCTGTTGTGATTGTCACAATTCACTTCCACTTTGCACAGGTGTATGTGACTGAACAAGGCAACAGGCAACAGAGAATCAGGCCCAGGCAGCATGTCTTGCCTGGGGATACCTGAGCTATCCCAGAGCCAGCCCCAGAGCTATTCCATAGCTAGTCCAAGGGTTCTGCTTGCAGGAATGCAGCTAAGTGAGGCTCTGGATGCAGAGGATCTTGGTCTGTAGAATGAATACAGAACAGTAGGCTGCTACTTCAAACACCCCATTTAATGCAATAAGCCTCTTAGCCCTTGTCTACACCTGAACTTGCTCCAGTTTAATTAAAACTAGCTCACACAGGGGTGTACTCACTGATTTCGGGTTAAGAGCAGCCGAATTCAGTTTATCTTAAGTCTGTTCCTAAGTGGTAAACAAAACTGAAACTAGCTTGGTTTAAACAACATTTTGCACCAGTTTAACTGAATCGGTTTCAAGTCACTCAAAGTAGTGCAGCTCTGGATTGAGACCAGGCTGTCGATGACTTTTGGGAGCTGACTGAACTGTACTGTACTCCACCAGCTTTTTCATACCCCTTCTTTCTCTTTAGAGGCGTTTTTATGCGCTCATCCCAGGAGTCCCCACTGCCAGGTTTACCGCCCTCCCCAGCTTGCAGAAGCCCTGCCACCTTGGCTGGAGAGCAGGAGCTGGGCAGCACAGCTCCTGCGGCACCAGATACCCTATGCAGTGAGGCTCCGAGGAGATGCTCTCAAAGTTGGATACCACATCTCCGATTCATGACCAGTCTCCGCTAGCCTCACTGACTCCTTTGCAGAGCAGCCCGAGGCACCATCAATGGAGATCAGGCAGTACACCATGTTTTAAATAATGAAATGGGCAGTGCTTGTAAAAGAAGTGTTATGGCGCACTCCAGGCACACGCAGCCTGCAGCCAGCCTCTTGTCCTTAGCCCGCCTCAAAGATCAATTCCTGCCACCCCTTCACACTCCCTTCTAGCCCCTCGCCCAAGCCCTGCCAATCCCTGCCACGCTGAGGAAACATCTGCAGTGTGGGACAGCACGGCCCAAGCGGTAGGGCACAGGACTGGGAGTAAGGATGCCTGGGTTCTCTTCCTGTCTCTGATCCCCTGGAAAGTCACTCTGCGCTGGGTGCTGTACAAACACAACGATGGCTCAGTGCCACCATCTTCACTGGAGCTTGTCAGCACCACCGTAAGAGATATAAAAGAGAGGATGTCAAATTTAGCTCTCAATTACTGATGTAAATCCAA
Organism: Dermochelys coriacea; assembly: GCF_009764565.3. Lineage (NCBI taxonomy): Eukaryota > Metazoa > Chordata > Testudines > Dermochelyidae > Dermochelys > Dermochelys coriacea. The sequence goes on along the minus strand of NC_050090.1, from coordinate 1,232,122 downwards.
GTCATTCTCCTTAAATCTTATTACATTACTGTATATTTTGCTAGGTACACATTCTGATCCAAGGGAGGGATGGGATCTTGCACGTGTGAATACGATCTTTAGGAACCTGGTGATGGTGGGGTTGGAAAAAAGGGATCTGCTAGCCACCGAGATATGGAAGGTCAAAATAGCTGCCAGATGCACCCTTTCAAAGCTAACAGCCAAACTCTGTTTTGGATAGAGAAGATAGTCCAGTAGCAGGTCCAAGGAAGCCTGCTTTGGAGATGCACCTTTCTGATGGGACCAAATGAAGAAGGGTTTCTACTTAGCAAGTAAGTGCTCCTCGTTGAGGGCTTTCTGCTATTCAGAGACACTTTGTGAATGTCCTTCAAACAGGCTCTTTCAAAGGGTGTTAGCCAGGAAGCATCCATGCTGGGACAGAGGAGGTGACCGTGGTGCTGGGAGCTCACATCTGGGTCTAATGGGAAAGACAGTGGAGGCTCGATTGACAACGTCAGTAGAGTCCCAGTGCTGATAAGGCCAAATCAGGGCTATAAGGATGAGACAAGCATGGTTTTGTTGTACTTTGCACAAGATCGTCGGCAGCAATGGAATCGGATGGAAGGCGTACAAGGAGGGGATTCTTCCCGGATAGGAGAAAAGCATCTGTTAGAGAGCTTGGGCCGAGACCTCCACAGGAACAAAACTGATGGCATTTTCTGTTGGTCTTTGTTTCAAATAGGTCCACTTGGAGAGCCCCCCAAGCTAGAAGATGGATCTGGCCAGGTCTGGATGTAATGACCACTTGTGGTGATTGGAGAAGGACCTGCTCAGCTGATCCGCTAACGTTTCCCCGAAGGTAAGCAGCCCTGCCACGAACTGAGCTGTTTATGCTAAAGCCCCAAAGGCAAATTACTTCTTGGCACAGTTGGGGTTCTCCCAAACATTTCAAACCACCTGGGTGTGGGTTGCTGACCAGCGTAGGCTTAGCGCACGTCTGGCAGGACTTAACCCTGTGAGCGGAGCCTTGTTCCAGTACCGATCCTGGTTCTGAATGAGAGAGTGACCAAGAGAGACCCAAACCAAAACCTACCACTAAAATCTAGCTACACTAAACCCAACTAACAAACAGTAGCCGGATATGTATACAAAGCAGGGAGGGAAGCACTTGTCACAACAGGTCTGCAAATGAAGGAACTAAGGCAGGGCCAGGGGCAGCTCCACCCTCCTATACCAGCACGCAGGGGCACATGTCCACAGAGGGCACTTGGGCCACCCCATCAGGTACTGCTGAGGGGAAAAAATTCTCCGACAACCATGCACGAGGCAAGCACACACTGGCAGCAGAATGAACATGTGCAGCCACTCAAAGAATGTAAGGGAATAATTCTCTCCCAAATTGGGCTTGTAGGTGGGCGGACGCGCGCGCACACACACAGACTGCTGCCAGGCTCCTATGGAAAATTCGGCATGGGAGAGGGACCCGGCAGCTGATCCGTTTCTTGATTAGTTTTGGACCTAAGTACTATTACACAGTCTCAAAAATCTGACTACTCAGCCCCCCTATGCAAGACAAGAAACTGCAGAAAAGCCAGTCAAGTCAGGATCTCAAACCCACTTTGCTGCACTACTGGCTTTCCAACCTATCAATTCTATGGCTGTCTCTGTAGGGAAGATGCCTGTTCCCATCTCTCATCAGTCAGATGGAGATACAATCCTTTCTCCCCACCCACTTTACTCTGTCTTGTCTGGGTTGTAAACTCTTCAGTGCAGGGTCTGTACCACACTCCTGGCTGCTGCATGTCCATACCGCACCCTGGCACAGCAAGGCCCCCACAGCCTAAGGCCCCCTAGGCACTCCTATAACCCAATAAAATAAGCTTCATATACTTCATTCTCTGGGCCACCAGGGCAGGCTCCCTGGACCACAATTTGAGACCCTTTTAATTCCTGCCCACTCCCAACAAAACTCCCACTAAATGATTCAACAGCATTGTTCAACTCCTTTAACTCTCCCTTGGCGTCTTGTCCCACCCAGTAAACTCCCAGCACAGAAAATCTCCTAAACATCAGGTACGATGGTGGCAACCCCAACATGATAGCTTCTGCTATTATATTTCATATTCTAGTCATACACCTATGCACTATCCCTCAATGCTGGTACCATCCCAATTAAAACAGGCATTCCCCCGAACATTAAACAGAAGGCCAGAAATAAATGTGAGAGACACATGTTGCTTCTACAGAGAATCACTCCTAGTTCTCCACAACCCCGAAGAAGAGCTCTGTGAAAGTGGCATGGCTTGTCTCTCTCACCAACAGAACCAATAAAAGATAATACCTCACCCACCTGGTCTCTCTGGTAACACTAACAAGGCACAAGTGGCCCTAAACAACACTTAAGCCACAAGACAGAGCTCTGAGAAGGCAGCATAGTGCCCCGAGAAGAAAAGATTTAACATAAAACCACACCAGGTAGAGAAACTTGAACAGAAACCAGTATCATAGACAACCACACTCCTGGGAAATACACACAGGGAGGGACTGTGTAAAACAGAGTAAGTGACTTCGGAGCACGATGCTCAGTTAATTAGATGCTTTTGGAATTAACACAGAGCAGTTTTCCTCAAACAAACAAAATCAAAGGCACAGTGGAAACCCAAGCAGCAGCAGCTTTGTCATCACTGGGAAAGATGAGACGGGTGCCATGTAGAAACCCACTAAGCTAGGAGCAACCTATTCCTGGCTAACAGATACTACCTGCACGTTGTCACACCAATAATTACTCAATTGAGAACCCTAAGCAACAGGTTTTCCTATAGTGCATCCGTGTCAGATGCATGAAACCAGCCAGCCAGGTTCCCAAGAGAAACCATTGAGTTCAGCGTTCAGTTGAGCTGTCAAAGGGAAAAGAAAAGATGTGCTCTAGCCTGCACTGTCCCCTTGACCAGATGGCTATCGGACCAAAGGGCAGGTTGTTTGGTCAGAGGGAGGCCAGATGACCATTTGGTCTCCAGCATCAGACACTAAAGCAGGTTGGAGGGCTGTTCGTCATGACAACTCACAGAGCAGAAGCTAACGAAACAGGACCAATAGAGAAATAGATAAAGAAAAGGGAGCCCGATTCTGGTCTCATACCAGCTTTACAGCAGAGCAAGTGACTCTGCAACCCCAATAGCATCAGGTCCAAGCTTTAGAAAGGGGGATTTCAAAAGCACCTAAAGAAATCAGGAGCACAAGCCACCGACTTTCCCTGGGACTTGTGCTCCTAACTCTCCTAAGTGAAAATCTCACTCCGCTTTCTTTATGAAAGCGGATCTAGAGTCAGATTTCCAAGTGGCATAAGGGAGTTGGGCACTTAACTCCTACAGGCTCCTTTGAAATCCAGCCATAAAAATCTTTTACTAGAAATCCTGGGGCCAGATTCATCCTGGTGGAACACCTCTTCACTCAGAGGAGCCACCCGCCATACAGACACATGCAACCCCAGAACTCATGACCGACCTTGGATTTAAGACACAGTAGGTTTATGGCCAGTAAGAACTTTCAGAGGCATTTGCTGATATTGTTGGCAATTCCATCGTTAACAGCAGTGAGAACAAACAGGCAGAGCACCCTAATGAGATTTTCCCCTAGGTAACAGTTCCTGGATTCTTGCACTTCATTACAACGGATACAATATTTTGTTTACTTTATGGCTTAGTCTGAAAGAGGACAAAATATTTCACCAGCAATGCTCAGAAGCTGCCCCAGGACACTAGAAACCCTGAAATTGATCACAAAGACAAATGTCTGCCACATAAGGCAATCAGAGATGCATTGTGACTTCTCCATCATGCACTCCTTAAGCCTGAAGTGTGGGACAATATTGCTATCTTCTGTTCCTGTGAAAGCCTGACCCACCACCAGTTAAACAAAAGCTATGTTTTGCTGCAGGGGTCACAGGAAATGCAATTCACCTCCTTCTGCCACAGTTCAGGGAAAACAAACAAACAGAGACTGTGTTTTAATTAAAAAGAAAAGGAGTACTTGTGGCACCTTAGAGACTAACAAATTTATTAGAGCATAAGCTTTCGTGAGCTACATGCATCCGATGAAGTGAGCTGTAGCTCACAAAAGCTTATGCTCTAATAAATTTGTTAGTCTCTAAGGTGCCACAAGTACTCCTTTTCTTTTTGCGAATACAGACTAACATGGCTGCTACTCTGAAACCTGTGTTTTAATTGGCCACCAGCCATAATTATTTACAGATTCACAATTTACAACTGTGACTGAGTGAAGTACTGAGGCCAACAACAGAAATCAGCCTGGAAAGAACGAAAGTCCAAAGAAATGCCTCCTAAACACACCCAAGGAAGAAGCAGCTCAAGCAATTCATAAGATAGCCAGCTTCCACATACAATTGGATTCCAAGGCCACAGACACACCGGGAATTGTTGAGCAGTGCTCAATTTCATTACAGCAGCTTTGCTTAGATTTAGTACTAAAAGAAACTGTAAACTCTGTATTTGCATAAACCGAGCAGCATTTCCGCTTCGGAGAAAATCCATGCAGAAGGCTTTGATTCCAATGTTAAAAATACACATGCGCGTGCACGTACAGACAGACTTGTTGAAGAAAGCGGAGAAAAGTGAGGGTGCTTGAAAGACTGACTTCATTTTTTCAGGATAAAAGGGATGTTTACAGTGGAATAATTACACTGAATAAGAGCCATTCAGTCAGTCAATAAAAAGCGAGCAACAGATGGCTTGGCAGATATTAGCCTAAATTATGCATACTATTGATATAGGTGATGCTCTTTGGGGCTGCCAAGCCAACACGGGTGGGAGAGGTCGGCAACTGAAGTAAATATTATGAGGAAAGGTATTCTGCTTCCTGCAACATGATAAAAGTTGCATATGAACAGCTGGTGTGTGATTTTAGAATTCAGGTGACTGCTCAGATCAAATTAATTCCCAGTCTAATTTTTAAAGAGGTTTTTAAAATAAAAATAAATCGGGCACATCTCACACTCTGAACTGTGCACTAACTCGAAGGGGGGAGGAGAGCTACTCTGATCTGACAGGGCTTAGAAGATTTCATTACATGTAACTGATCATTTTAAGCGTAAGTACAAAAGTATGCACCAAAGTATCAACAAGGAAACCCTCTCTGCCTCCTTTGAGAAAGTCCCTAGTGCCTTAGAGACAGTCTTTGTGTGTTTCTATTACTGCAATGCCCACAGGCCTGCACCACCATGAGGGCTCTGCTGTACGTAAGCCTAGAAAGCTAGTCCTCGACTCCAAGTGCTCACAATTTGAGGCCCCAATCCTGCAAACAATTATGCATGTGCTTAACTACTGGGTAATGCCACTGATCTGAAATCCATTTACAGTAGTAAAGCTAAGCACGAGAATAAGTGGTCGCAGGACTAGGGCCTAAATAGTCAAGACACAAAGAGTGGGAGAAGAAAGGCAGGCTGAGCACCCCGTGTTACAGCTGGGGAAGAGCAAAGGTCACACAGTGAGTCTGTGGGAGAGCCGAAACTGAACCCAGATCTTTCAAGTCCATTCCAGAGTCTTAACCACAAGAGCTTCTCTAAATTATACCAATAAACTAGCCATTAGTCAGGATATACTGACAATCTATCCCTCCACTTCCCCAGGGCGCTCCCTTCAACCCAACACTTCCGGCTTTCTAATGGGCACATAGCAATGACCCTTTGCAATACAAATATATTCAAAGCCTGAGTAGAGAGAGGGCCAAATCCATCCCAACAGAACTACACATGTTTAAACAAACAAAGCCTCCACAAAGTTATACCTTCCCTCTCAATCCAAGTGTGAAGGGGAAAACAATCTGAAGGGTCAAACTGTCACAGTCAGAATTACCTGCTTTTAAATATAGACTTCAGCTATTAAAAGCAATTACCTGAAAGTCATCCTGTCCCCACGCCAAATGATTCACAGACTAAGCATCTAAACATTAATTTCATTTGGAGGATTCGTAGCAGAAAGCCCCTCTTTTGATTTATTCAAATGTACTTTACAATCCATGGATAATTAATTCCATGCACATTCCACACAGCGTTATGTAGCAACATGCTTAAGCATTTCAAAGGGACACAAATATTCCTTTTCCATTCTGATAGACTATTCAACCAAAAAAACAATTCTGCAGTGGCAAAGGTGGCAGGCTCCCGGGCTACAGTCTGATTTACAAACCCACTTCTCACCACTTGCATTACCTACATCTTTAGCTTCTCCTACCCCCTCCTTAGCTCTTTCAAATCATGTATTGCACCAATAAGTTCAATGCCGTGCATGTTTTCCTTGGATCCTATGGGTAAAGCCGTTCACATGCCAATTGGAGCCCAGTACAAAATGGTATCAAGTTCCAAAATCTAATCTGCACATTTTGGTAACTGTCACAAAAGCAGAACAAAATCAAACTAAAGCGGAAACAAGTAACCCAAGATGCAACATGCTGTCTGATCCAGTCGGAGCATGCTGCCTGAACAAGCTCTAGAGGGTTAAATTCCAAAGGAGCTCCTCATCCGCATGCCATCCCAGTCTGGACTTTCAAAAGAAAGCCTTGGTAGGAGTCCATTCAAAGCAAAACAAAACACTTGTATAATCTATATTTACCTCAAGTAATTGCAATGTCAATTGTAAGCAACTCCAGGAAGCACCGGAATAAACCTTTATCCCTCCCAGGAGCCCTTTTAGAGACAGAAGTAAACAATGCACCTAGAGATAATCAGGTGGCTTTTCTTCCTTTATTGCCGTATTACAAATAAGGAAATTCTCAGGCTTTGAGGCTTGTGCTTCTAGGACCAGCAGTTCATCCGACTGAAGTATGCAGTTCTAGATTCCTGGGCCAAATTCACCCCCAAGATGGTTCACCCAACAGCAATGGGACGAGTTTGACTCCTGAACTCTTGACTAAGCTGTGACTCCTGCTGAAGAAGAAAGCCCCAGATTTCCTCTGAGTAATCTTTTCCTTTCCCATCTCCACATTCACATGTCTTCTAGGCACTGAGGTTGCAAAGCGAAGGAAACTCGCAGCGCGTCATTTCTCGATTACTCACAATTCTCTCTGCAACAGCATTTCCTCCAGGACATGAGAAATCATCAGTAAGAGTGAAAGCGCTGGACAGCCCAGACGGTCAGAACTATCTGAGCAATGATGCGACGTCCCCTAAGTAACGTTCCTAAACAACGAGCCTCTGAAGATAACAAAGGTCAGCAGATTCTGCTCAGTTTCCCCATCAGGGAATACACTGAACATCTCTACGCTGACTAGTTCTTTATAACAGCTGTTATTGGAATAATGCAGCAGGCATATGACCAAGAGTTACCAAAGAATTATTCATCACAGACTACCTCCGGTGTAGTTATTAAGATCATTCATCTATCTTCTACACATCCCTCAAGCCCTCGTTACCATCGTGGCCAAGATTCAAGCTTTCAGCACAAAGGAAAACACCGTGGCCAAGATTCCCAAAGCCAGGCTTCCAAGGTCATTTTTGGGCACCATAATAGTCAGTGGAGGCTGAAATCAATGGGACCCAATGAGTGCTCAACAGTGTCACAAAAAGCCAAGCCATTTATTTAGGTGTCTCAATGCAGATTTAGGAACCTAACCGTAGCCTGCCAGCTACAGAGGCAGGTTTTCAAAGGTACAAATGGCAGTTCAGAGCCTGACTCCAAATGAACATCAAAAAGAGTTCGGTGTCTGGGTGCACTTTAGAAAGTCTTCCCCAAAGTCAAATCTTCCTACTCTAAGGGTGGTTATAAAGTTGAGATCCCCACACTTGAAACAACAATGGCAGGCAGACTAGTGTTGAAATACAGATCTACGTGCACCGAGCAGACAAGCACTGGGAGAAACTGGGAAACAGGAGTTCATAGACACTTCTTCAAATGCAAGTTTCAGTCTCTTTTCAGCTAAGCAAACTCAGAGTAGCCACCTTTATGTGCACTGAGGATTAGCAAGAGCAAAGTCAATATTTGGCCATTATGAACGATAAGCCAGTTCAAATTTTGCTCTTTCTCGCATAAAATCATCCCCCAAAAGCAGGTGGGAGGTTGTAGGTGTCTCCCCCAACAGCTGCATAATTACAGAGCTAGACACAGAATCAGAGGGTTAGAGGGGACCACAAAGGTCAGCTAGTTTAACCCCTTGCCAAGATGCAGGATTTGTTGTGTCTAAACCATCCAAGATAGCTGGTTATCCAGCCTCCTTTTGAAAACCTCCAGTGACTGTTATCCAAGGAAGGCCAGCAAAAGAGCATCTCTAGGCAATGAAATGTAACCAGTATATAAAGAACATTCCTGGAAGTAAAACCAGCACCCTATGGGGTGCAGTGAGGAGCGGGGGGCCAGGTCCAACCCAAGCTACGTGGTCTGGGCAGTTCTCTTCCAAACATGGAGCTGCCGGGCTAGCCCCACCCAGCAGGCCCATCTAGTCTCATATCCCATCTCCAAGAGTGGCCAGTACTGGCTGCATTGGAGGAAGGTGCAGGAAGCCCTGCAATGGGGACTGACACAGATTAGTCCAGGGAGCACACATCTAGAACGGACACTGACTAGCCAAGGCCATGGGCAAAGCCCAGCCTGCCTACCCTTTACTAGGGAGGAAAAGGGGCTGGGAATCTCCAGCTAGGTGATGTCACGACACCCTACACTCAGAGCTCAGTTTTTCACATCAGTCACTGGCTCAGAGACCTCTGAGGAACCAGAAGTCTCTCCTCCTCCTGCGCCAGCTGGAAGACGGGATAGCATGGGTCTGCTCTAGGATGGTAGTTCCCAGGATCCCATTCCCTGCCCTGTGCACACACCCAGAGGCATGCCCACGGACCCCGCTGGAGCCGCAGGACTCCAGTTGCAGAAGAAACTGCAGTGCACGGGAAGCTCCTTTCAGAGCTTTTGTTTTGGCTCTTTGGTCTTGTCCAGGGTACGTTACGTTCCCCACTACAGATCACCTGCTGTGCACCCACATCTCTTGGCCCACTCATGCTCCAGGGCCAGGCAGCATGGGATATTTTTAGTTGGATTGGAGGCCAGAGTAACAATGCCACCAGTGGTGTCAAAAGATACTTCAAGCCTTTGTCTGAAGAGGCAGAGAAAGGTGCAAGCATGCGAAGGCAATAATTGTTCCCCATTACAGCACTACTTTCCATGTTATGTCAGAGCAGCATCACCGGACACAGCAAGGCAAGATGGCCACTGGCTCCTTGCTGGCCATTGCCCAGCGAGCTGCTCTCACTGGGGGAGGGGGCAGTTTTTATTCCTATCACTGCTGTGCGATTTCTAAAGGCACTATCTCCCTGCAGCCCCCGGGACAGGCTCTAATTCCTGACTGTGGGCCTCCGAGCACCACACCCATACAAGCGAACAGCCACTCCGCTGCATTGCCGGGGCTGTAGTTCCATTCCTAAATGTGGGCCAAGACCTCATCTTGTACCAGTTCAAAGGCCCCCAATCCTACCAGCAGGGTATGCAGGTCCTTGAGTACCAAAGATAAACCCATCAGTGCTTTTAGATAACCTGGACCTGCCAGGACCAATCAGAGCCCCACCCAAACTAAGCAATGCCCTTCACTCGGACACAAGCCATGAGGGGGGAGTAATTCTCTCCATTGCAGGAATCACGGGGTGCATTTCCATTTCTCTGGCCTGTGCTATCCAGGAGCCAGGCTAAATGATCAGAGCAGTCCCTTCTGCCCTTAAAACTTGTGCAGTGGGTGCCTAACTCCTTTGAAAATCCCAGCTAAAATGCATAAAGGAGGGAGGCTGAGGGATACGACAGACAGCCCTGGCAATGAACTCTCTCAGAAGTGCTGTGCGACTGGACAGGGGAGTAAGGCTACAATTCTGTAATACATTTATCTGCACATGAAGCATCCCGGGAGCGAATCTGTAAAATCCCATTAGCACCCAGGCAACATGCCTCTGATAAAGCTGCTTGGTTTGTTGCAGGGCATGTTACTGGGAGATTTATAACATTTTCTCTCCCTCCATTTTAGAGTCTCGGATCCATTTGTTTGTCTCCAGAACAGCCTATCTACCTAAAAGACCAAGCCAAACCCGCTGTGGCTTTGGAGTCGGATTCAGAAGGGCAGCTGCTGCATCTCCCTGCTCCAGTTAACATGGACGAGAAACCCTTGCCAAAATGTTGGGTTGTTTTTTTTTTTAAAACAGTCAGGCAAGAGATGGAAACAGCAGTTTCCTTAGCCAGGAGAGGCAGAGCTCCTTACACAGCTGCTGAAGTCTGTGGATTAACTGCCTGGTACAGGAAATTATGTTGATAATGCTGGATTAAAACAGTGCTAAGGAAGTGGGAAGATGAGGCGAGTGCAATGAAATGGGAGCCGATATTGGACTCCTGGTGCTGGTCCCTCGGCTTGGTTCTCTCAGAACTACTAGGGACCAGCCATTAAACCCTGTAAAACTGGGGAGAAATTGGCATGCAAACCCTTCCAAGCCCCAGTAAGATAAAACCTCAGCATCTGCAAACTCTGTGTACATACAATGCCTAGCACAACGGGGCCCTGCTCCCAGCTGTAGCCTCTGTATGTTACTGTAATACAAATTTATTAAATTATGGTTATACTAAGGTTAGGGAGAAAAGAAAAAATCTTTTGATTAACCCAAGAAAACTGCCTGCTTTCTGCAATACACGTCTCCTGATTTCACAGAGAACCTTAACACAGTCCAACCCTACCACTTAATGTTCTCTTTCCCCTTAGAAAAGTCACTGACTCTCACTGTGCTCGCCACCCCCTCTGTGAAATGGGGACAGCAATCCTTCGTTTGTCTTGTCTGTTTCGATGGTGTGCTCTTCCGGCAGGCGCTGTCCCTCACTGTGTGCCTGTTCGGCTCCGACCTGGGCTGAGGACTCCAGTGCTAACTGTCACACAAATAATACACCTTGACTCACTAAAAAAGGGCATTGAGAGGAAAGCCTTTGGGTTCCACTTGGTAATGCCACATTCTACTGGCTTTCCTCTAGTCACACCTGCACTACAAAATTCACACACGAAACAGCCCACAACAGCCGGGAGTGCTTTGCATGCTGCATCTCTGTCAGGCCTGGAGTGCAGATGTTCTGGTGCGGAGTTCTCGGCTCTTCATGTGTGGATTTCAGTGCAGAATACTTAGCTATAACTAAGCCTACGCTCGCTGGGATTTTACCTGCACTGGTTAATTTCATTTTTCTGCCCATGACAGAATGCCCATGCAGCACTGCTGCACAACCACGGACATCAGCTGGAGATGCGGGATACTCGCCACTTCTGAAAAAATTCAAAGCCAAGGTGTCAAGTTGGGGACCCAAAAAATCACAGGCCACTTTGAAAATACGGGTCAAAGTAGCTGGCCCAAGTTCCTGAAGTGAGTCAGCAAAATAGCCAGCAATGTAGCCAGGAATTTCCAGCACTCTGGTCTGTGCTTCCCCCTTAGACCGAGAGCCAAGCATAAGCATACACCGAATTTATTATAACCATCTTTTAACATCTTCCAATTTTACTCCTGTTTATCTGAACAGCAGTTAAAACTCCAGAGGGAAATATGAACTCCTATTGTGCTATGAACACAATTACTGTCAATTACTAACAAAGTTAGTTAAAAATGATCAACATCATCATTCCCCACATTAGCGTCATGCTTAAATATTTTAGTATGAAGCTTTACATTTCTCCTCATTGTAAGACAGACTCATTTGTATTAACCTCCTAAAACATTTGACTGAAAGCCCAACAAAATAACTCCCCTCAACAGAGCCAGACTGGCAGGGGTTGGAATCCTTCAGGCGTTTGAGGGCAGAGCATGGCCCACACCGGTGGCTCAGGCTCAGAGTCCCCGGAAGTATTACATAAACTTGCAACAGTTATCTCAACTATGTTGCCTAATTATGGAGGATTATAATGTCTTTCACTACATGCAGTTGAAGAGACTTGCTTTCCATTTTTTAGTCTCATGCGATACAGAAGGGTGGAGATTTTACCTCTGCAGATACTAGAGTTTATACCATAATACTAACAGAAAGGGCCTTCACAGGTACATACAATATATGGCTTGCTGTAGCATGTCATTCCCTCTGGCCTCAGGAGCGTGGTCTCTGAAACTCAGGCTATCTCAGGAGAAGATGAGCCATGGCAAGCTTCTGAAAGAGAAAATGGATTGTGTGTAAACTAGAGGCTAAAAGACTTAGACCTACTCTTGCATGACACTCTGACGGCCTTCAGAGGATTGGGCTGTGAATATCTACGCTGGAGCTACTTTCAGAAGTAGCCTCATTGTAAACTGTGTGAGCAAATTACCCAAGGAAGCATATCACGGGCTTCGCTCCCTATCCCTTACTGCTAACAGGACAACTCCAAGCTTCACGACAAGCGCAGACATCCACACAGAGTGCAGCCATCCACAAATAAAGTTGCCACCAGACTCCTTGTTGTTTTTGTGGATACACACTAACACGGCTACCCCTCTGATACACAGAGCTAACACTTTGCTCTCTGCTGGTCATCGCCAGCCCTTCATTCTGAGCCATTCAAGTCTCCACGTCGCAACGTGAGTGACCCAGCATCCCCCTGGAGCGCAGGTGCTAGTACCTACGGCATGGAGGCCCAGCCAACTCAAACAGCCGCCCAGGCTGTGTACACAAGGATGGAGTGTGCAGGAACCTGACTGAAAGGAATGTACACTGCAGCTTGTAACTAATCCTTTCAGCAAGGAGCTTCTGAACACCCTCGCCCCCGGTGCCGGATGCCCAGTGAAGACCTGCTTTCAGTCAAAAGAAACAAGACAAATGGCATCGTAAAGAGGGGAGTTAAAGTGAGCTGCTTTTGCTGTTTTAGAGAATTGACTAGGATTCCTATCAGAGGTAGTAAACCTACTACAACGCAATGTACTTAAATGCAGCCCAAAATGTATTAACCTTAGGGTGAGGCCTGAAGATCTATTAATGATTATGTATAAACAGGTCCAATTTTCAATACTAATTCCTCATAATTACTGACTCCCACATCTTGGTTCACACACCGAGGAGGAAAGGTCAGTGCTAGTATTCCAAGATGATAAACACACACTCTTGTATATACAGCTGCAAGATCAGCTGGAATCGACTAGCTCCATGGCCGAACCCCCTGAACTGCAAACAACAGCATTCCTGGAAATAAGAACTGCAACTGCTTCCTCTATTTAAATGTCTCAGGAGTATAGTATCATTTTTACATATGCTATATGTTTAACCCTTTTTAGTTAACTGACTTGCCATCTGAAAAAGTGATTATTTTTTAGAAGGCATACTAATTTAAGAACTACATCACATATCATCCCAGAAGCACCTTAAGAAATAAAACCATGCAGAGATTTATAATGCCAAGTACCTTTTTCAAGAAATATTCAAGACCAGAACTAGAAAACTGTAATCTTATTGCACCTTTAACACAGTCACAGTTGCCACCAAAGCCTCCATAACCACAATCTAGATTGTGAAGCAAACTTCTTTAATGGCTATATTTCTTCTAAAAAGGCATCTGAATGTTGGTCAAGGCAACACTGGTGCGTGTGAAATGCACAGCCATTTCAGACACTAAATTGTTTCGTTCTTTCTGAGAATGCTCTCATGCCATTTAGATTGTCAGAATAGCGTATCCTGTGCAAACCTTACAGAGAGCCAGGAGTCAGGAATTCTGCCTTGAATAGAACTGAAACCAAACAATTCTATTTACCCAGATTTCATGCTTCAAATGAAACATGAATGGTGGGGGGATACTTTGGAGAACCTCACCAACCAGGTGTTCCAACACAATTTAGTTTCCATCGTGTATAAAAAAAAAAACCTGTTAGTCAAAAATCAACAACTTACAAGAATAACTGCTGCAAAGGGACAAATGAACAGAAGAGAACTAAACCAGCAAAGAGAGGAAAACCCGATCAGCCTCTCTGTAACGGACCTGAAACACCTGAGTGATATTCTTCAGGGCACTTGACCAGCCAGCAAAACAGCAGCAGACGAAACCTAGCCCTGGCAACATCTTTATTTCAAAACTGCTCTATTAAATAAGTGCATCCCTTCAATCAAACCTAAAATTCATCAGAACATTTGTTCCTTTTTTTCGCCTCTAGACTTTTATCGTGCCTTATGCTACCAGAATGACAGACATTGATTGATAAATAACAAATATATGACCACATGAGTGGAGGAAAACATGCAATCAAAATATTTTCTCATTACAGACAGAAAAAGGTGATCACTCATTTCTCCCAAGAGCTGTTAGAGTAGGTGAGTTCCCACACCACCAAATCTTCTCCTAGACCTGCTTCCTAGAGAACTTTCTGCACATACTCTAGAGTAGAGCCCTGCAAGGGACTATTCTCTAATCCTGCTCCCGCTATTATGGCAGCAGGCCCCGCAGGACCCGTATAGACATGAAAGTGGACATGGAGCAACTGTTCACCGTGACTACTGGCATCCATCGGAGAGGAACAAATTAAGTAAAGCAACTCTACCCGCCCCATGAGATCTTGCAGGTAAGTCTGATGCACTTCCTGGTTGGCTCTGTCAAAGGGCTTTTGAGTAAAAACCAGATCTTAACCTAAGATCTTTTCTTCCATAGCTTTCCCATGTGCACTTGGGAAAGCATCTTCAGCTCTGTGCAAAATGGGAACAGCCCTGTCCGAGGTCCTTCTCCGGTGTTGAGACTCTACGTTGGGAAACTCTCTTAATACACATTGTACAAAAAGTCTGTTTAAGTGTTACAGCTGTGAGAAAGCAAACAAAACTAAATAGATAATAAAGGCTGGAATGCTGGCCATGCCCTGTGCAGTGTTTGTCTATTTGTCAAGTTGAAGACATACACAGTAGATTAATGTTCTGCCTAATTGTAATGGTCTCATTACTTTAGAAAACCAGGAAGTTGTTATACTAGCACTAATAGAAGTGCTAAACTTGTCAAAAATACCTAGTGTTAAAAGTCTATGATGAAAATGCACAAGTGTGCTGCCCTTTTTTTTTTTCTTTTTTCTTTTTTTTTTAAAGACTATAATACAGCTGCAAGATTAACTTGGAAACTATTTAATGTGACATATAACCTGAATTGAACATGTTTAATTCAAATTTAATTCCCTGTTTATTCAGAGCCAGGTTTCTTGTTTTATCACTTATGAGTTGCAACTCAGTAGCCTGGGGAACAATTAATTTGATTAGCAAGAGATACATGCAACGTATCACAGCCTCCCTTCGATTTGATTTTCAAGAGACTTCCCCATAGTTTTTAAAAATATCTTATTGCTGAGGAGCTTGGTATTTTTCAAGCCTTATATTCCAGAGTTCTATCAAATTTATTTGAGCATAAGCTTATCGCGAATGCACCCAATGAAGTGAGCTGTAGCTCACGAAAGCTTATGCTCAAATAAATTTGTTAGTCTCTAAGGTGCCACAAGTACTCCTGTTCTTTTTGCGAATACAGACTAACATGGCTGCTACTCTGAAACCTGTCAAATTTCTATGTTACAGTTCACACATGTCTTCCCTGAGTGTATATTTAGGAAACAAAACATTTTTATCCCAAAATACATTGTTTATCAGGTGAAAAGTGAAAGCTGCCTTCTGAAAGGCATCCCTGGATTGACAGCACAAGCTCACGAGTCTGTCTTTCGAAAGACCCTTTTTCCTACATAAATAGTTATGTTTGTCCACCTACAGCAACAAGATCACCAAGAAGGACAGGTGTTCCTTTCAGCACCAAATCTCAGATTCTACTGCGGGCAAACTACAACCTGGAGGTGGGTGTGTACCGCCCTACATGTGTAAATAAAGCCACAGACACCTGCCCCCCCTGCAATCACAATTCCACCTTTAGAAAACAACAGCATGTCTAAGATGCTGCTACAGTGAAGGTAATTACAGCTGCAGTTGGAATACAGTAGAACCCTTTATCACTAAAGACAACTATCCCACTGCTAGAGAAAGCTTTATTGGGATGCGCACACAAGAGGGTTCGAGGCCTGTATCGTTATTGAAACATGAAGTGGCCACTAAGGGGCATAGAACACACGAGGGAACAGCACGCAGACCCAGCCAACCAACCTGCCCTGGTGCTGCTCCATTTCTCCCACTTCCCCAGATCCTTCCCTCTCTCAGGTTCATCTACACTCAGTCCCCGACAAGGTAAACACGGAAACTCCAGTCAAACATGTTAATATTTTTAAAGTATCCCTCCACCCACACCACCCTAACCTGCACCAAAACTCACTATCCGCCGGCCTGCATCATGACTGGTGAGATGGAAGGAGCCTTTTCCAGCAGTCCTGTCAACTTAAGTCCTTATGTCTTGGCTTCAAGAGAACTCAGGAACCCGGCTTGGCAAGGATACCCCCCCCGCCCTCATTCCCAACCAGATGACTTTATTACAAGCAAGAACACTCCCTACACGTTTAATGAACAGTGGCAGAAAAACACAGAGCAGCTTTAAACACTCTCCCACAGACACTCCTAGGTAAACTGGAGCGAGCATAAAAGATTTACAGCAGCATTAATTATTCATTTGGTAGTGATACATTTGTATGTGTGCTGGAGAGACTGGAAAAACCTCTCAGGAGTTCTGCGGGGATCTGAATAGCGGCCTCGCCATGATGTGTCCATGTAAAACAACAGCAGCTATGCTACCCTGTTGTAAGTGAATGCACAATAGGCCAAACTCAGCTGTCAATGGGACTGGCAAAGGGGTTCAAGTCAGTGCAGAAATTAGCTCAGAACCAGCCTCCTCGTTGTCCCAGGCCAAACAGTAAGCCATAGCATACCTAACAAAGTCTTGTCCAGTAGTGGTTTTTTTTAAGTATCCATTAGAGGCAGTACAATCTAGTAGATAGGATACTGGGCTTCTATTCCCAGCTCTGCCACTGGCTTGCTGTGTGACCTTGGGCAAGTCACATCATTTCTCTGGGCCTCAGTTTCCCTTCCCCACTCTTCCATCTGGTCTAGCACTCATGAAAGCACTTTTGGGCAGGGTCTGTATGAATATGTGCAGAGCCTAGCACAATGGGGTCCCAATCCTGGTTGGAGATCCAGGTGCTACTTTAACAAACTATTAACAACAGATCCCTTAGCACAGCAGGTACTTACAAAGATGCTTCTGCCAGGAACCATGTACTTAGCCAATGTGAGATCCATTCAGTAAGCTTCCGAAATTGTTTAAAGTCATCAACCGGAGGAGGTGGCAGTGGCATCACCACCTCATCTGGTGAGGGCAAGGAGATGCAGTTTTGTCAGCTCACATTAAAAAACAAGCGAGTGAGTATTTAGCCGTTGCTGCCATTAGGCCGACACTGGCAGCGCTGGTGGAACAATGGCTGGAGGCTCAACACGCACAGGTCAGTTTCCCTGCCTCTGTGGAAGGATGTCGGGGAAGAGTGCTGCACAGAAGTCAAGGGTGGAAGGGGTAGAGCAAAGGGAGGGGGAACCTCCTCTGGAACTTTAGCAAAGCAACGGATGATTCGATGACACAGCAACCATGTTGGCTCCCACTGGTTTTGAGCTTCTCTACCCACACAGCTGCATTGGTTCACAGTAAACTTTTAAACCTGCTTGGTTAATCTGGTGCAGGAGGCTGAGTGGACACTCTGATTTCAATTTAAACCAGGATTAGTTTGGTTTATCTTAAATCAATTAGGAAGAAAGTTAGACTAAACCAAGACATGCCGTTCTTAACTGAAATCAGAGTGTCCAGACGGGGCTTTGCATAGGTTTAAACTAAACTGGTGTAGGTTTGCGTATAGACAAGACACTGGGCTCTAACCTACTAATAGCAACTCTTTAGAAGTCAGTGGGTCTGATTCTCCTTTGCCTTGCACTTCGATGCAAAGTGTTGTGTTCCGATGTGACAGATTATTACTCCTACTTTGTGCTGGTGTAAATGACTGCACATGGTGCAGGGCAGCAGAGACTCAGGCCCACTGTTTAGCGAGGACATTTGATTGGTCTGCAGACATTTTTTTACAATGAGATGTTAACAAGACTTGTCTGCTCAAGAGTTGTTTTGCGCAGCAGTAGCTAGGCTGGTATGCTGCACTGGTGTAAAAAATGATTTGTGCTGGTGCTTTTCGCACCCTTGCAGTGACATTTGTGCAACAGCAAACCTGTGCGGACAAGCTCACAAAGAGATATGCATAACCACTCTCCCGGCCCACCCCTGCATTTTAACCTACACCTTTTTAACACTTGGATCACCCCTGAAATATACTGACCTATTAGAAACACCAAATTAGTTTATATGTTGCATTAACACAAGGAGCACAAAAAGAAAGTGGAGTTTTCATTTCCTACAAAATGTGCAATGGAAGGGTTATGGAAAGCTTGATTCAATAATTTTTAAAGAGCTCAAAATGAAACTAAGATGTATAAATTCATTGTGATTATGGATCTCACTCAGCGCAGAACCAGCCTGCTCTAGAAAGCTCTGAAAGACCCCAGACTTCAAAAGCTACCAGATTAGGTCTCCCAGAATTTAACATCTCCTCAATGAGGTCACCTTCTCTGAAAAGGCTGTTTACTAAATTGTATTGCTTTATCTGCTTAAGGAAGTTGTCAGCCAAGGCACTCCCCTCCTTTCAGCACAGAACTAGGAGTAAACCCCACCCAATTTTCCATCTCCCACACTCACTCATTTGTGTATGCCAATTTCTCACTAGGAAGCATGGACTTGTGTCCCCTCTTGTGCGTTATACAGATAGGATTCCCAGTAAGGTTAAGTGGAGAAAATAAAGAACGTAGTCCATGAGAAATTTGTCCTGCCATTTGCTCCAGAGTTGGTGGCAGATGCAACTTCAAATCTGAAATCAGGATTGAGCCCTTTCTAGGTAAAGTACTAACTAAAAATGCACCAAGTTAAATTGGTAAAAAGTCTTGGGCAGGGGGAGAGAGTATTCCGAGTGCAACAGCAAGTAGCTAGAGCAGGTATTTCAGCAAGATACCCAGGCACTGACATGTGCACTTCAAAAACTATTTTAGTTTGGGGGAAAACATTTTAATTATTAACCACAGACCTTTTGATAAACCGTACTAGAATTTTTTATGCCTCTAACAGAAAGCTCTACGGAGCGCATGCAGAATATATTTTTAACCATCCATTAGCCCTCAGTGGAAAAGTGTTTGTAGTCCAAACTGAAGGAAAAATAGAGTCAAGCCTTCTTCCTTTTTAAACGAAAAGGGGGAAGGAGAAACCCTCATCTAGGAATGAAACAAATGTATTGTTTCCTTTTTTGTGACATAAATTATCTCGATAAAAGAAAAACCGGTATGAATGTAGATCAAAGTGATCCAGTCTCACAAAGAACGGCTTTTATCAAATATGAATTGTAAAAATCAGTGTTGTAGAAAGAAAATACAACCCAGTTTGAAGTATCAGTCACGTGGAAAACCTAATCTGGCTACAGAAGGCCAACCCCCATCAACAGTAAATTCAGATTATTACAGACTACTGCATCTCAGTTTAACAATTCATTCAGCCCCACAGGGATTCATTCAAGTGTCACAAGCCTCAGGATGCCTTCCTTATGACAGAGCTACTGCAAAGAGATAGGGACTCCTTGGAATTAGCGTCAGCAGCCCATGAAAATATATCCCAGAGGTTTGTTTTCATACCCTGTGTAAAGTAAATTGCAGCTAGCCTAGCTGGGGCAAGAGAGCACAGATATGAACCATGTACCCTTCTGAATATTTCAAGAGCATTTACAGGGACAATGTCAGGGCTAGCGAGCTTAAAATTAGACCTGCCAACTTCATGTTGGCCCCCAAAGGTGCCTGCAACCCATTGCTCTGATCAGAAGGCTCCCTCTCCCCTGCTGAGCAACCAGGCAATTGAAATTCCCAAGAGTCCTGCTTGCAGACAGCAAAGTGGGATCAATTTTGCTACTGAGAGGCAGGAGGGAGGGTTCAATCTGCGATGGCAACCAAGACCTACCCCTTGTGGCAGGGGGAGTGGGAGAAGAGATTGCTGGCGTTTTAGATACCGCTGCAGCCTTGGCTCAGGAAAAGGAGAGGTTTCATTTTTTAAAATGACAGGTTACACATGGAGATTCTCAGTACCCACAGCATCCCATCTAGGGCCAGATCCTTAGGTGAGGGAAATGGGCCCTGCTTCATTGACTTAAGCTGTGCCCACGTGTACCAGGTGAGGATCTGACCTGTGCCCCTCAAATCTATTGTTTGTGAACAACCAAACAATCTGAATACTGTGCCAGAGCCCTCTGGAGCCCAAGATGTCTAGTTCTGATGGGACATCACTTTACTGGGGCAACAAATGGCTTCTGGGTAAGTTCTCCAAAAGTTCCACAAGGCAGACAGCTGCAGACAAACTACAACTGTCCTGTTTAATTCCCAAGGAAAAGAAAGAGGTGCCTCTGCTTAGCATACTTGCAAAGATAAGCCCTCAGATATCACGTATGGAAATAACACAGTTGGTTTTAAAGACAAGGCCCAGGCTGTGATAATTGCTTCTTCTAGGATGAAATTATTCCACAGCAGAAACTCAGTAAAGGAGAACAGCTGTTCTGCAAGAGGAAGGGTTTCTAATTTCACTAAGACCCAAATTCTGAACACATTACTGCAAAAAGCCTTATAAAACATGTGTGCTATGTTTACAGGAAAGCTGAGCAGGTCTCTCCTGCACCTTTAGCTTTGCTTTGATGTTCTCTACCTAGGAACATCTGCAAAATATTCCTAGTCTGTTCGTCTGAGTCCATCTATGGCCCCAGTACCGTAATAACTGAGCGCCGCATAGACTGTAATATACTTATCCTCATACTCACGTCAGGCAGTATCCCCATTGTACAGATGGGGGACCAAGATACAGAGAGGCTAAGTGAGCTGCCCACTGTCACAAAGGGAGTCTGTGGCAAAGCAGGGGATTCAAACCCAGGTTTCAAGTCCCAGGCTAGTGCTCTAACCACTGGGCCATCCTTCCTCTTAATCAGGGCACCCGGAATTCTACGGCACTTAGAGGCTAGGTTGCAATAAACTTGTAAGTCATGATGGCAGCCTAAGGACAGTCACTAGTGCCAACTTAGTGAATTCACACACACCCCTTATTCTAAATCAAACAGCCATTTCCCTCCTTTTAGTCAGGTCCAATGAACCAATCTCTAAAGTATATTTACAGCATGAGTATGACCTTGATCACACCAAAAAATCTACTGTGCTTTCACACCAGTGGCAAAGCAAGCATAACACACTCGCAAATCAGAAGGCAGGGCTTTGAAATGGGGAAAATGACTCACACAAAGCACAGGACAAGAGAGAATCAGGCCCAGCTGTGTTTCCCCCAAGACAGAGGGCAAAGGTCTTTTGGCAGGTTTGCACTGCCACTAGCAAACAATCACGCGCCAACCTTGCAAACACACCTGACCTTTTTGTCCTTCCTGTTTTCCAAAGAGCATTTATGCAAAACATCAACGTAAGTGAAGAGCTAGTTAATTAATAAGCATTCCCCCCTACTCTCTGTGCTCTTCGCTCACTCTGAGGTTTAAATACATTGCCTGGCACTAAAGACCTTAGAGAAGAGAATTCTGTGCTAGATCAGTACAATTAGGCCAAAAAATGTGAAAATTGTAGAGATTGAGGCAAGTGCACAAATACAGCCAACAACCCCACAGGTACTGCAGCAGGAGCTACATTTCAGACAGCTTTTACTCTAGGCACAGGTTAAGTTGTTGCATTTCATGAATCTATGCACTGACACGGTTACACCATTTTCAGAAGCAGATCCAAGACCAAAGCTCTGTAGATGAACTCCTCGGCTGGAAACTGAAATCAAGGGTTTGTCGCTCACATTTGGCTACAGGTGGAGGAGGAGTGGAATGAAATATGTTCACAACCTTCCATTTCACAATGCTTCAATAAAATGGCTCTCAACCTTTTCCACAATGGGCCCCCAGCTCATCTAGCTGGGACCTTCATTTCTTCTACCGAGATGGAATGGGCAAGGCAGTGTGTGACCCCACAGCTCTAAGGGAAGCCAGAGTCCACCAGCTAGGGCACTGCAAGGTTGCATCTGCATAAGCATTTTTCATTATTGTTAGTGTAGGCAGGACTCCGTTAGCTACTCGTGTTGTAAGCTATGTCATCCAGACCTGTTCTGGGCAGACCCAGCCGGCACAGCGGTTGCAGCACCAGTGGCCTGCTCTATGCTAGTGCTCCCACCGGCACTTAGGCAGTGGTGGGAAAGTTAAGAGAAAAAATGCACAGTCCAGGATATTTTGTTGACATGGTAGCGTGCCATGAAACACTCTTCTCTCAGTCAACAGAGAATGTGCATGCATCTCTGCCCCTTCCTGCCAAAGGAGCAGTTGGCCAGAGTTCGGGGATTATCATGGCATCAGGGTACACATCAAACTAGTCTATCATGCAGCTGTGATAAGAGGACATCTGTACAGCAAGCCATGCAAATGCTTTCCAGAAGAGCAGCAGGTCTGGACTGTGGCAGCAAGAGAAAGTGAGTCTGTGAGTATTGGAGACAGGAGAAAGTTACACATGACTGAACCAGTGTCTCCTCAATTCAGGTAGATTGGGCCTAAACAAATACAAGTATTCAGTTTGGTTAAAAAGAGGAGGTTTTTTAGCTTGTGGGGGTTTTTTGGATTTGTTTTTTTTAAGGGTTGCCTCTTATTCTCCATCGCCCTGCGCCTTGCACACTCATTTTCACTTGTGCAAAATGGATGCAAACACTGGCATTCTGATTCCAGAAAGCATAGAAGACATAGAATATCAGGGTTGGAAGGGACCTCAGGAGATCATCTAGTCCAACCCCCTGCTCAAAGCAGGACCAATCCCCAATTTTTGCCCCAGATCCCTAAATGGCCCCCTCAAGGATTGAACTCACAACCCTGGGTTTAGCAGGCCAATGCTCAACCCACTGAGCTATCCCTCCCCTGATTTGGTCTTGTTTCACACTCAATTTGCACGGGTGCAGGATGACAAAGAATCTGACACTTTGTGCTTCATTATGTTGTAATTCCAGTTAAAGCGGTTTGTTTTAATTGAAACATATCCTTTGTAGCCTTTGCAACCCGGACATTGCTGGGTCATGAGAATCTGAATGCTGTGACCTGGTTTTCACCGACCACGGCAGGTGAAGTGCAAGAAGTAAAGAGAGTATGAATGGGGAAAAGAAAACTAGATTGTTTAAATTCTAAAACCTTTCAGCAATCTCAGGTGTTCTTAGTAACAGCTCATAATATATTACAAAGAAATGCCCTCCTTTTTCATCCACAGAACATCTCCGGAATTGATTTGCACAACTGAAATCCAGGACAAATTGCAATGTGAGTGGGCAACATGAAAGTGATAAGTTTCATCTGTGTTCCCTGAGGATCTCATATCCATTTACTGCTAGGTTACCATACTGACACACAGCAGCAACTTCCCAAATAAGTTCTCCGTGTCAAACCTGACAAGCATTTGTGAGATGGGCGAGTGGCAACATTTCAGGGGCACAGTTCCGCCTTAAAGACGTGCCAAACACACTTTGATAACAGCAACCAACCCCAGTGCATGAGAATATCAGATCCATGTGTGCAGGTATACACATATGTTTCTAACTACACAAAAGACAAATCAGATCATCTAGGAAATTCTCGCTGAAAACGTACCTCATTTGGAGTAAGCACTGGGGCAGTTTTTAAAGTAAAAACAGATATGTACAGCATCTGTGTTTATGAAAAGCAGCCCCCACGCCCACTTTGGAAATCTATGATAGATAAGCCTCAGCCATCCAGCAGAAATGAGATTACAGAATAATCACTTAAATTTGTCAACTGTTTTGCTCTTTATTTTTCAGCTAGTAGGATTTACCTTTTTTTTTTTTTTTTAAACCACAACATTGGCATAAGAAACCATTTTGTTTCTTAAGTCTTTAAGAAGTTTGCTCCCATATTGAGGTTTCATAATCGTCAGCCTGTGCCAGGAGAAATATTTTAAACCTGTGATAAAGCCATGTGTCAAGGCAGTGGTAAGAGAGCACCTCACACAATCTTCGGGCAACAAAACTATTCCCAGCTACTCTAAAGGACTAGCCCCTGGCCTGATAACATAATGCAATTTCCTACATCAAGGGTGGATGTTTCAAAACAGTTTGACCAATTGCCCTTTGTGTCTCTCCCTGGCCCTTGTCACAAGAGCTCTTACTTTAATTTTAGTTTAAAGGCTAAGTTAACTTGCAGCGTAGGAATGTCTGTACCACTCCTCTCCTATTAAAGACTTAGTGTTCATAACGGCATATTGAACGGAAGTGCTTAACCTCTGCTCTGGATACAGGGATGAATAGGCTCTTTATACATCCTCACAAGCCCAAGATGAGAGCAAGCACATTTCATGTTTATCCCACAAGCCCTTGGTTCATTTATTTCTCACTATTGTCTTTCTTCAAAAAGTACCTTCATGTGCAGTTTATACAGGGAGGAAGAGAGTTCCTATGCCCCTGTGCTAAAGAACAACTCAGAATAGGCACTTTTACTGCATTTCAGAGGAGGAAAAAGAATTTCTGCTTTCCAAGTTGTTGCTGCAAATAATATCCTTGATGCAATCAGGGTGGAGAGGCCAGGAGAAGAGGCATTCATAGTCTATAGTCTTATCTTTCCTGAGTGTAAAGGTTATTTATGATACTGATGTGCCAGTTAGGGATGTAAATACCATTTCAAAGATTAAAAAAATATTTTGTTTAAATGGTTAACCGATTAAGCAGCTGGGGCTGATCCCGCCGGCCAGCATGGCTTGGGATGGGGCTGGGCCTGGGGGTTAACGATGAAGGCAGGCTAATCGGTAAGACTAATGCTTACCGGTTAACCAGTTAACATTTTACATCCCTAATGCCAGCCTCCTCCCAACTCAAGGTAGCAGCTTTCTGATTTGAAGGAAGGAAGCAGTTTTTGTCGGACTGGGAAAGGAAAGCCTGCAAAGTTCAGTTCCTCATTCTGTCACTCCATACTGCAAATCTACAACTTGCTTCTCTTGGAACACTGTCTCCAGAGAAGGAAAGAGATGCCATGAAACGGTCACAGGGTCAGCAGATCCACCCATAGAGACTCTAATGCTGATAATTTTACATCTAATTTGATTGCAGCTTCTATTTCAGAAAACTCGAGAGAGCTAGGTTCTGGCATAATAAAGAGCAATACTTATCTAGCTCACTGCTCTTAGGACTTGATCGAGTTTAGAGGAAAGAACGTAATTGTGTTTGTGAGCACAGCCACTTCATTTGCGGCCACAAGGTCAGAGACACTTAGCTCTGCTTTGACTCTCAGACAGATATGGATAGCTAGCTACATCATGGCAGATTTTCTTAAGCAAAAAGATTTTCAGGCCCACACCACACAGGGATCCTAAAGCACTAGTCAATATGTCCCACTACCCTAAAAATAAATCAATAAATCAGTCAAAGAGGAGATGGGGATCTTCACTTCAGTAATATTAGGAGATGTTGGATCAATTCCCAGCTCCATCACAGACTGTGTCACCCTGGGAAAGTAACTGCATCTCTCTAGGCCTCAGTCTCCCTTCTGTAAAATGGGGGTAACGATCCTTACTTTTCTCCCACCGTCAGGTCTGTTCTGCTATTTAGATTGCAGGCTCCAGGGGCAGGGATCGTCTCTTAGTCTGTGTCTGTGCGGCCCTCAGCACAACATGGCCCCAATCTCCCATCGGGGTCTCTCGGTGCTACCGGAATACAAATAAGTTCTCCATGGTTTTCAGGAACCACTATCCCATTTTCATTCAAGACAGTTTTGTGATATTCTATCAGCTGTTGACAGAAGTCATAGAATCATAGAACATCAGGGTTGAAAGGGACCTCAGGAGGTCATCTAGTCGAACCCCCTGCTCAAAGCACGATCTAATCCCCAATTAAATCATGCCAGCCAGGGCTTTGTCAAGCCTGATCTTAAAAACCTCTAAGGAAAGAGATTCCACCATCTCCCTAGGTAACCCATTCCAGTGCTTCACCATCCTCCTAGTGAAAAAGTTTTTCCTAATATCCAACCTAAACCTCCCCCACTGCAACTTGAGACCATTACTCCTTGTTCTGTCATCTGCTACCACTGAGAACAGTCTAGATCCATCCTCTTTGGAACCCCCCTTCAGGTAGTTGAAAGCAGCTATCAAATCCCCCCTCATTCTTCTCTTCTGCAGACTAAATAATCCCAGTTCCCTCAGCCTCTCCTCATAAATTATGTCCTCCAGCCCCCTAATCATTTTTGTTGCCCAGCGCTGGACTCTTTCCAATTTTTCCACATCCTTCTTGTAGTGTGGGGCCCAAAACTGGACACAGTACTGAACAGAGGGGAATGGTCACGTCCCTCAATCTGCTGGCAATACTCCTACTTATACAGCCCAAAATGCTGTTATCCTTCTTGGCAACAAGGGCACACTGTTGACTCATATTCAGCTTCTCGTCCATCATAACCCCTAGGTCCTTTTCTGCAGAACTGCTGCCTAGACACTCGGTCCCTAGTGTGTAGCAGTGCATGGGATTCTTCCGTCCTAAGTGCAGAACTCTGCACTTGTCCTTGTTGAACCTCATCAGATTTCTTTTGGCCCAATCCTCTAATTTGTCTAGGTCCCTCCGTATCCTATCTACCACTCCATCCAGTTTAGTGTCATCTGAAAACTTGCTGAGGGTGAAATCCATGCCATCCTCCAGATCATAAAAGAAGATATTGAACAAAACCAGCCCCAGGACCGACCCTTGGGGCACTCTGCTTGATACCGTCTGCCAACTAGACATGGAGCCATTGATCACTACCCATTAAGCCTGATGATCTAGCCAGCTTTCTATCCACCTTATAGTCCATTCATCCATCCCATACTTCTTTAACTTGCTGGCAAGAATACTGTGGGAGACCATGTCAAAAGCTTTGCTAAAGTCAAGGAATAACATGTCCACTGCTTTCCCTTCATCCACAATGCCAGTTCTCTCGTCATAGAAGGCAATTAGGTTAGCCAGGTATGACTTGCCCTTGGTGAATCCATGACAACTGTTCCTGATCACTTTCCTCTCCTCGAAGTGCTTCAAAATTGATTCACTGTGGACCTGCTCCATGATTTTTCCAGAGACTGAGGTAAGGTTGATTGGTCTGTAGTTCCCCGGATCGTCGTCCTTCCCTTTTTTAAAGATGGGCACTATATTAGCCTTTTTCCAGTCATCCGGGACCTCCCCCGATCCCGATGAGTTTTCAAAGATAATGGCCAATGGCTCTGCAATCACATCTGCCAACTCCTTTAGCACCCTGGGATGCTGAGCATCAAGCCCCATGGACTAGAGCTCGTCCAGCTTTTCTAAATAGTCCTGAACCACTTCTTTCTCCACAGAGGACTGGTCACCTCCTCCCCATACTTTGCTGCCCAGTGCAGTAGTCTGGGAGCTGACCTTGTTTGTGAAGACAGAGATGAAAAAAAGCATTGAGTACATTAGCTTTTTCCACATCCTCTGTCACTAGGTTGCCTCCCCCATTCAATAAGGGGCCCACACTTTCCCTGACCACCTTCTTGTTGCTAACAAACCTGTAGAAACCCTTCTTGTTACTCTTAACATACCTTGCTAGCTGCAACTCCAAGTATGATTTGGCCTTCCTGATTTCACTCCTGCATGCCCGAGCAATATTTTTATACTCCTCCCTGTTCATTTATCCAATGCTCCTTAAGTGGCAGCCAAGCTCTCCAACAGCCTAGTCCCGTCGCTGACCAGAAAGACACTTCTGCCATCAATGTGGCAATGCAGTGGCTGGCTATTTCTATGCAGCTAAAATAAACCTTCTTAGACTCCTCCGAGTCACAGCCGGCTAGCTCTGGACAGCTCTTAGGATTGACGGTTCACTACTGAAGAGTGTGAAGAGTGCTGATAGCCTGCAGGTTGCCTAGAGGAGAACTGTGCAAATGGAGTTGCAAAGCATCAAATGGTCCGTCCTAAACCTTGTCAGTTCCTTGGTCCTCTCCTGCCAAAGACAGAATCAGAAGACCAATCCAGGACACCACATTTCATCCCGCTCCAAAAGTGGAAGCAATCCCCAATTCATCCATGGCTTCCCCCATTTGTGGGCTACCATTCATGCCCTGCATAAAGGTTACTTCAAACCCGTTACATATTACACAAAAAACAAAGCTATGCAATGTATTCTCTCTCTCTCATACATACATACATACACACACACCCTCTTTGGAGACCATTTTACAAATCTAATGCCCTGACACATGTGATTCAAGCTTAGTTTGTCACGAGAGCAACTGGGAAAGGAAAAGGCCAACAGCAACACCTGTTTTAGTTTAGGCAAGAATAAGAACAGCATGTAATGAATAACAAAGGCCAGCCAATGTTAAGTGGATGCTATAACAGAATACGATGTTTGCTGCATGCACATTTGCTGCATGCGAATAGTAGATTTCCTTAGCGAAGCCACAAAAGTCTCAGTGAGAAAGAAGGGTTTCACCAGAGGCTTTAGAAAGGAAGGGGGTCATGCAATGGGAAGACAAACACTGTTCACACATCAGTGGCAGAGCCAGAAACAGAACCGAGGTGCCCTGACTCCAGCCCAATGCTTTAATCGCTGAACCATGCTGCCATGGGTAGCAATTCACCAGTTACCCTGTCCGCTGCTCTCCCCTGCACCACAGGACATAACGTGATTAAAGCACATGCTACCTGGCTAATTGGCATCACATCTAAAGTGCGCCATATGCTTTTCACCCCAGCCACACACCCCGTATTACCTAGGGGAATGATGAGATGTGGCACAAAGGAAACAGCCCCTGTCAGATCGGTTGGGTTGCTAGAGACAGCTGCTGAGTAAGGACCTCATCCCACAGTGATGTCCATTCACGCAAAGGCAGAGTACATTGCAGGATCAAACGTTAAAGAGCTACACCATTTGCTACCTTTGCTAACAAACACTTGCTGAAACTTATAGTCCAGTCTAAAGCATTTGCAAAAGCGCCATGGATATTTTCTTGAAGGAGGGTGCCTCTAACTGGCTGGCTCGCGAGACTAATTACAGATTGAAAATTATCTGCATATTCAGGAGACGGAAGCCCATGACAAGACAGCCTATTACACAGTTTGATTTTCTGCCTCACTCTGCGTTTCCTCCTGCAACGTTTGCTAGCTCAGTGGCTCCTTTACGCACTCAGTGCTGATGGACATTCTGATTCAGACCGAGAGATCGGACTGCTGTAACGTTCTCCATGGTGCCATGCATATATCACACCTGGGGCAGAATGCTGTACAGAGTTGCACATCCGGACCATGTTAGACAAGTGCTTTGTGATGTGCATCAGCTTCCAATAAGCTTCCAAGTGGAATGAAAGACACTGGATTTAGCCCTAAAGAATGGTTACCAACCTTAGCATAAGCATGGCTCTTCAAGCGGGGTTTCTATTCATATTCCACTCTCGCTCCATGTGAACCCAGGCACTCATGACCAGAACCTTTTGTCCATTGGGGCTGCGCCTACGCCACCCTCGTACCCCCACTCCCCGAGTACAAAGTGTGAAGCAGGCCCAATCACCCCTCAGTTCCTTCCTCAACACAAAATCCAGGTGTTAGCAGGGGCCACAGTAGCAGGGAAGGAAGGTGGGTCCAACTCTTAGTGACTCAAACTGTAACCTGACAGGTATGAGGTGGGCACACAGGTAAATCAGACAGTGATCAGAAGGCAGTCATCAAACCTAGAGGCCTCTGTGAGGGAAGAGTAGTTCTTAAGTGTGTGTACCAATCCCCAGGTAGCTGCCCTACAAACTTCAGAGATGGCCACACGGATGGTGCCAGGGCTCTAGTTGAATGAGCCGAGAGCCTGTCTAGCGGTCTAGACAAGCTAGCTGATAAGTTTAGTGCAGTCAGTCAGAGGCCCATTTGGAAAGCCTTGGGAATGAACAGCTTGACCCCTTACCCTGTCCACAAAGTGATAAACAACCTTGAATTGTTTGATTCTACCAAGGTAAAAGGAGAGAGCCCTGAGTGCATCAAAGGTCTGAAGCCCAACTTCCCTTGACTGGTGTGTGGTTTACAGAAGAACACTGGTAAATGTTTCATCTCTTTTAGAGGGAAGTCAAATATCCCATTAGGTAAAAATATCGGATAGGCCTGTATGGTAACTTTGTCCTATGGAAGACAATGTATGGTGGGGCCTGCCATGACATACTTGCCACTGAAACAAAACACAGAAAACAGCAGAACTGCTGCTCCAGGAGCGGGGAAAAGCCCTGGCTCTCCAACGAATGAAGGAAGAACTGGGCATCACTCTCCTTTCTTTCTGGAGAATTAGAAAATGAGACTAAAACCCCTTACCCCTAAATGGAGGCAGAAACTCTTCTGTCACCCCAAGAGACAGAAGTGAGTCCACTTCCTGTTGCGATAGGCTCTCGTGAGAGGGGACTTGCAGGAGGATAGGGAAGAGGGCTGGGGGACTCTGGAACTGGAGCCAATGTCCCACCTCAATTATTTCCCACACACAGTGGTGCAGACAATAAAATAATCGGTCTCCAAATGAGGCAGAAAAGGGGTGGATTCAGAAACGAGTCATGTGATCCTCAACCACACTGTCCAACTGGCAAGGAAGAAGCTGAGGGGCTTCGTTTATGAAACTGCTGTTTCTATGAAATTCCAAGAGCTGTTGAGGAACCTGCCTATAATGTGTTGGCCATCTACCCAGTCTTTTTCTAGGCTGTGGAGTCTACATACCTAGAGAACAGAAAGGCCCAGGAGTCCTTCAAGGAACACACCACCTCCTCTGTTTTATTGCTGAACAGGTCAGTACCACCAGTTATGTTCCACACCGCCCTGGGGATTCCCAGAGATTGTAGACATGGTGACCTCTCTCATTACAACGGAAGTTGCCACAGATCTTGCAGCAATATCAGAGGCATCAATCGCTGCTTGGAGGAAGGTTTGTGCCACTAGCTGCTCCTAGGCATTTATCCTCATCTCTAGATTCCTGATGGCGCTTGTTCGCAAACTCGCTCACCTTATGCCAGTAAAGGTAATCCTACCTAGACAATAATGCCTGGTAGCTGGCAATTCTGAGCTGGAGTCTGGCAGGAGTAATCCTTTCTCCCGAACAAGTCCAGACGTTTAAGTTCTCTCTCCATAGGCGCCGTCTTGGCTCCCCGTGGTCTAGATCTTACTTGTGTGGTGTTGCAACCAGCGAATCAAGCACTGGATGTGTGTAAAAACATTCAAAACTCGATGAAGGTACCCAATATCATTTGTCAGCTTTCCTGAATGTACAAGGAGCTGAAGCTGGCATCAGCCACAGGTGTTGTGCTTGGCTAGCAAACCCTAGTTGATTGGTATTGCCAACCTCTCTGGCATCAAGGAGTGGAGACTATCCAGAAGCTTATGGGATTTCAATAGGGATTTCCAGAGCATCTGCCAGCCTTCGAGGCAAGTCTTGAAGAGTTTTCTATTTGTCAGAAGGGAGCCATGACTTCACTGGGCCATGAAGGAGAGAGCGCAGCTGGAATGAGTTCTGCCAGCTGATGGTGGCAGTTGCTTAGACTTGGCACAAGGCCTTTGGGGCTGATGATGGTGCTGCACCCTACGGGATCTTACTGGAGTTACTCTAGAAGGAGCCGTGGAGAAGGGTCTCTGTCAGGTATAACCCCTACAAGATCCAATTTGCCCAGGGTTGAGAGCTCTAGGAGATAGCAGCAGGGTGCCACTGTGGGGTACCAAAGGGATTGTCTCTCTCCAACACCCTTTGCCTGCAAGAGTAGAATCCCTCTCAGATGAGATGGAGCCATAAGCAGAATGAGATCCTGGACAGCATTCAGGAGCAGCTCTCCTACTACCCTCAGAAGTGGAGTGGAAGACATTATCTTTGAGTTTCTGTAGGGGTTGCTGGATGTGTTATAGAGAGCTCCCTTACCTGTGCTTCAGAACCACTCAGCACCAGTGTCCAGCCAGCAGCTGCTATCAAAGGGCCAAACCCTCACTGCAGGTATTAATAGCGGCCACTCAGGAAGCACCAACGCCTTGAAGACACTCGTTACCAAGAAGGTCATTACTATGAATGGCCTGTGTGACTGGACACTTGCCCCACATTGGGCTCTAAGGGGTTAATAGACCTCCCCTTGGGAGGCTGCGCAGGAGGCAGCCAATCAGAGAGGGGCTGTGAGGAGCAGCCAATCAGGGCTGGGCTGGCCCATATAAGAAGGGCTGCAGAGCAGTTTCAGTCAGTCAGTCCCTGGAGTTTGAGGAGGGAGGACTGGCTGTCTTGCAGACTGAAGGCAGCAAGCTCCCTGGACAGAGCTGTGCTGCTGGCAGAGACCCAGGGAGCTAAAGGCAGCTCCTGGTGGGCTACAGAGATCTGCAGGCTGAGGCCCTGAGACAAGGGCAAAGAGGGTGCTGGGGCTGCGGGGAAGTGGCCCAGGGAGATCTACAGAGGATTCAGAGGGGACGCAGCAAGTGGTGGCCATCTACAGGGTCCCTGAGCCAAGATCCAGAGTAGTGGGTGGCCCAGGTCCCCCCATCCCCCTGCAGAAGTGGCTGGACAGATATTGCAAAACCCCCAGAAGCGGGAAACCCAGAGCGTAACATGGCTGGAGGGCTGTGTCACTGAAGAGGTCCTGGGAGTGACATGGGTCCCAGAGCAGAAGTGACAGCCGCAAGGCACTGCCAGAAGCGGGTGCACTGGCGAGAAAAGCTAATCCCTGTGACAGCCAGCAGGAAGAATTGGAGTGGTGAGTTGCACCCCGTCACAGACTGTTGGAGTAAGAGGCGCCAAAGGTGTAGGTATTGAAGTCAGTGCCAGCACTAGGTGCCCTGTTGACAGTACCGCAGTTCCTGATGCAGACGCAGCTTGAAGCTGCTCCTTAGCTGGTACCAAAGCTCAGCGACCAGAGTCCTTTGGGTCTTTTTGTATTATGGGGTATTTTAGCCATGGGATGGGCACCCAGCAAATAAGGTGGATGCTTATAACTATATTTCAGAGTCCATAAAAACAGAGCAAATTCGCAGCTGACAGTAAAAATTATTAGAATATCCATGAAGCACCAAAGGGCAGTTTCTTATAGGATATTTTGAAACTGCTAAATCCAAGGAAGTAAGATGTGCTTGTCAGATTTAAAAGGCACAGATTTACTCCTGCCTTAAACACTAGTGTAAAGACTTTATAGGAACATAAAGACTTTTCATCCTTGAATCTCAAAGTGCTTCTCAATGAAGCTACACAACTGACTCTGACATGGTTCTCGCCTCATTTTAAACGGGGAGTGAAGAGACTAAGAACTCAGGTGGCCCAAATCCCAGTCCTCTTTTGTCTGCAGCAGAGCTCCCATTCACTCACTCCCTCGCCAGCTCAGCCGTGTCCTGGGTTCACCCAGAGCCGGAGTACCTGGGGCAGTGCAGACCAGACACGCCAAGAAGGAAATCTGCCTGACAAAGCTCTTTTATATGCCTTTAATTTTTCTGGGTATGAATGCTGTTGCCTGGAGTCTGACCTGAGCTTTGTATACAGACTGGGGGGGCGGCGGTGCACCAGCTGGCAAAAGTCAGATGCAGGTAAAAGCCAACCCAGAATAAAAACCACAGTCAACAGCTAACACTACAGCCTCCAAACAGAGAATTAGCAAGGTAATTAAACTAAAAGGTTCATGATTTTGTGATTAATTAGGGTTGGTTAAGGCCAAATGATTCCCACTGCTGAGCAATCAGGATGCCATTAATTTTCTTATTATAAAAGAAAATACATCAAACAGATGGTCAAACATCAGAGCTACAATAGGGAAGAAAGGGATAATTCAGGCCCATCACGAGAACACTGGGAAAGGACATCGCACCCACTCGGCAGAGAGGCATAACGCAGCCCAGAGGCTATTCATTCATATTTATTCTCCAAACTGAGCCTGGGATTAGAAAAACTAGACCTCTATCTATTTATCTGATGGAGACAGTGTAGTTGGAGATAACCCAGCATTCATGCTGGGTGTCAAACTAAATTAAAAACAACATGTATCAACTGGTTTGTAACTATGGGCAGATTCATACTTGTCCAATTCTGGAGGCAGATCAACTGGAATATCCAATTACTGTAATTTTAAGATTCCTTGAACAGCAGCAGCTCCTGGCCCTGGAGGAGGAAATGCAGCAACTCATCTAGATGCCCAATAGGCTTTGGCCTGAGTTGCATAGATTTTGAAAGCCAAAGGGACCATTATGACCACCTAGCTGGGCCTCCTGCATAACCCAGACCAGAGACTACACTCACTGATTCTTGCAACCTGCCCATATCTTGAAGGTGAGCTAGAGCAGATATTTTAGAAATATGAAGTTCAGTGGGAGTTAGACCCATTTGAAACACTCAGCCACACTGTTTTGGAGGTGTGGGAGGGGCACGCTGACCTGCCTCGTTAAAGCTGGGGGAAACCTTCCCTTAGATATTTTTTCGTACTGGAGTCAACCGATGATGGCAGAAGACAGAAGCAGATGAGGAAATGTCGTCTATTAAATAACCGTGTTCCTCTAGTTCGCCATTTAATTAAAATCTGTCCATCTCCAGGATAAGAAATATTGCCTATTAAATCATCAGGGAACTCTGAGCCGTGGGCTGCCTGCTAATTTCTACATTCCCGAGTGTACTTCCACTAACAGAATACCAATTGAGAGAGAGAGAGAGAGAGAGGCTGATATCCACTCCCTCCCCCAACACAACACATAGGAAAAAAAAGAGTCAGCCAACCGCATTGGTCTACATTAAACTGAACACTATGGAAGGTAGAGTGCATGCCAAGATATTTCATAGAGGTATCGCAGGAGTTTCAAGAAAGCAAGGAGAATCTCTGGCTCAGCAAACAGTATGAGCTGCAACGCGCACAATGGGGCTGGTGAAGGATGGAGTGCAAGGTTTTGTTGATTTAAGGTTATGTTTATTACAGCTACCTCATACCCCTCATTTCTTAGGAGCTCTCCCACGTGACAAGGCAGTGCCGACTGAATTGCCAATCTGGTCTCAAAGAGGCGTGCAGACACATAAGATAGCAGTGGATGAATGGAACAGGCACACATACAAGTGAGTGGGAGCCTGTTCCAATATCTTATTATTTGTATTAAAGTACCACCTACAGGCCCCAAATGGGATCGGGGCCCCATTATGCTAGGCATCATGTGTATACAAGGTAAGAGACAGTCCCTGCCTCAGAGATCTTACAGTCTAAACAGACAAGTCAAAGGAAGAATTGTTATCTTCATTTTACAGATGGAGAGCTGAGACTCAGAGTGGTTAAGGGACATGCCCAAGGGCACCCCATGGATCAGTTAACAGAGCTGGGAATAGAACCCAGGTCTCCTGACTCCCCGTGCCCTGCCTGTCAGCATGGTGTGCTTATAGAAGGCAAGCTCTTCAGAGCAGGGACTGATTACATTTGAGACTTCACCTCCTGTATACTAAGCCATTATACCAATATACTGAGACTTCTGTTGTTATAGCAGATATGTGGTGTTAGAGGCTGATAAGACTAGCTGATCCATTATCCTAACACATTCTTATTGTGCAATAGGTACATAAGGAAAACAGATTTTGTTTGAACAGCAGCTTCTTCACAAAGCGAACTAGCAAGGTTTCATTTTTATATTTCAGAACGAAGCCTGTACAATAAGAGTCAGAGTCTGAAAAAATTTCAAAGGAACAACAAGCGATAAGCTCCCAAGTACATGAGAAAAGTGTTTTTGCTACCCAGGCAGTGCAACGCCTGGCGGCACCAGTCTCAACAGGGCACTTGTTACCATGTGGGCTCTTTGGATGAACAATATTCAGTAAGTCTGTAACCAATTCCAATCACCGGAACACAGAGAGAACCCCAAAAACAGGTTTCAAAAGGCAGCTATTTCCAAAGGAACAGTGTAAAGTGACTGGATTATAATCCTGGTGGTAATCCCAAGTAACTGTTCCTGTTGAAGTGAGCTGTAGCTCACGAAAGCTTAGGCTCAAATAAATTAGTCTCTAAAGTGCCACAAGTCCTCTTGTTCTTTTTGTTCCTGTTGAGTTTGTGACTGTTCAGCAGGGATCAGTGTCTGAAACTCTGAACAGGCAGAACGTTCCAGAGAAGAATTTACAAGGCAGCAATGGCTTTTCCCTGGTAGGCGTGCTAGGATATCACCCGTCACACGGGTGGTAAGAGCACAGCCTGGAAACTAAACCAGAGAATGTCAGCAAAGAGAGCCTTTCACCTCTGCATTACCAAGGGTCCAAGTCCAGAGCGTTTGGAATGCACTTACTTCAGTGGAATTTGTTAGTCTCTAAGGTGCCACAAGTACTCCTTTTCTTTTTGCGAATACAGACTAACACGGCTGCTACTCTGAATTCAGTGGAATTGGCTACATACAAACCTACACACCCAAGTTTTCCCCTATATCACAGTAACTGGAAGATTCTGGCTAGACTGTGCATCCGATGAAGTGAGCTGTAACTCACGAGAGCTTATGGTCAAATGTGTTAGTCTCTAAGGTGCCACAAGTCCTCCTGTTCTTTTTATGGGAAATTCCAAAATTCTACCAAAAAAGTGTTCTGTGTCAGAATGAAATGGAGAATATTCTAAATTTCCCACAGCAGGGAAACCACTGAACCCTTTCATTAGAAAAAATCTGAAATAAAATTGAGGCTGGGAGCCCAAGCAAAAAGCAAGAATTTCTAAATGCAGCTTACACTTGGTAAGAAGCTATTTAGACTTCTTGTTCAGTTGATAGGCATTTTACTGCATCAGCCAGCTGATAAAAGGGGTTTCCTAAAATGCTCATTAAATGAATATCCTAAAGGTGCAGGAGTGCCATCGTCTGCTGGGTCAAAACTTGAGGAAACTCTGAATTCAAAGAAAAATAAAAACAAAACATAAGTTCCTGGCAATGCAAAAAGATACAGACGGGCCAGTTAATTTTAGTGTAACAACATTAAGAGGGGCTCTGGAAATATCACAGTGTTTGGGAATGGTTAAGTAACCCCATCCACCCAACATGCAACAGCATCAACCATCCAAGGACACCAAAGCACTGCATACAGAAAGAGTTTGGCCTCCCAATAACTGCCGAGTTGGGTCCTGCTCCCCATGTAACAGGCAGGAAAACTGAGGGTACATCTACACCGCAAAAACACACCCAACAAAAAACACCCTATAGCAGCAAATCTCAGAACCAGATCAACTGACTCGGGCTCACACAACAGGGCTAAAGATAGTAGTGTAGACGTTCCCACCCAAGCTGGAGCCCGGGCTCTGGAACCCAGCAAGGGGTGGGTGGAGTTTTCTGAGCCCAGGATCCAGCCTGAGCAAGAATGTCTACACTACTATTTTTAGCCCCACAGCACAAGCCCTGCAAGCCCCTGTCATTTGAGCCAGGCTCTGAGACATGCTGCCTCAGGGTTTTTTGTTTGTTTGTTTGTTTGTTTTTTAAGTGTAGCCAAACCCTGAGGCACAGAGAAGGGAAGGGTGTGAAAAACTCACCCCAAGTGACATAGTTATACCAGCATAACCACTCGTGTAGACAGTGCTATGTCAAGGAGAGAGCTTCTCCCACCAACACAGAGACCACCCCTCAGGGAGGTAGATTACCCACACTGACAGAAGCTATGGGGAGCATTGCCCCCCCAAACTAGATACATCACAGAGATGACACATGGGGAGGGGCCAGATTTATCCCTTCCATTTGGCCCTGCTTCCTCCCTACAGAGGAACGTTCAACGGGGTGAGCAGCAATGCCAGGTGCTGTGTGTCCAGATCAGTTTCCCCACATGGGCTGCCTAAGAGCAGCTCCTGACCCTCACAGCAGAGCTCCAGCTTGGGGTCGTTTCAGTTTTACTAGCATATAAAATAAGAGATTTGCCCCAGAAACACAGTTGTCTAGACATAGGGGCCACTTTCTAATCAGCACCAGTAACGTTGTAGCAAGTGAGTACAAGCTCTGAGGTACGTCCCAAGCACCTGGGCAGCGTTGAGCATTGTCTGACCAGGGAAGGTTGAATGGGAGTGGAGCATGCTTAGGCACATGGGCAAAGGGGACAGGTTTTAGTAATGGATTTGTTTGGTGTGTGCATCACAAGTTTGTGTATCTCTCAAACCAGGGAGGTATGATTCATAGTTACATGAAAGTGCTTAGTTCTGTTTATTTAATAATTTGTTTTTATGCCAATGTTGATTTTTAAATGGTAGCTGGTAAACATGGCGAATAATTAAGTTAAAACAAAAACTAAGGTGATTAAATAATGAACGTAAACGGTATTTGTGATTTCAAGTACACTGTAATTTAAGTACCTCTAAATTGGTAAATCCAGAAATTAGAGCTATACCTATTATAAATAGTATTAAGCCCCTCCCCAACAGAAAAGTCAAACTACACCTATGGATGCAGTTCTAGCCATACAAAAGTGCTTATATCAGAATAGTTTATTCTCTGACGGGAAGGGGAATAAACTATAGCAGTGTAAGATACCTTTATCCTGATAGAGCTGCACCCACACTGTGGGATGTACCAGTGTAACTACATTGATAAAGAAATCCACCCCCTAACCAAAATAGCTATACCAGTTCAAAATGTGGGTGTAGAGCAGGCCTGGGTGTGTGCACTGTGCCTTGCACACCAGGACTCTGATCAAGACACTACTACAGCAGAAAAATTAAGACTAGTGGAAAGTATAGACTAATGATAAAGTCTATGCTGCCAGAGTAAAGGCAGAACTGGGATCCTCCACACACCCATGAAGTCAACGGGGGCAGGCGTATAACTGATGGCAGAGCGACAACCAACCTCCATCAGCATTTCAATACTACAGAGGCAGAATTCATTCAAATGGCTCAGCTTTCTTTTCCCCTTTCATATAACCGTAACAAAGATAGGAGCCTTTTTACTCGCCAAGAACAAAATCCCTCAGCACATTCTCAGCCACCACCATCTGTAACAATATTAGTTAGTAAACAGCCATGCTCAGTGTTCTTTTGGTGCCGGCACAAATAGGTCAGTGGATGAGGCAAGTGTTGTTATGGAATTGAAAACAAGTCTGCACCACAACAGTGAACCTCTAGAAGGGTTTCTGATGCAGCCTGTTGAAACACAGCCCTGCAGAGAAAAGGGGATAAGGCAGGAGGGCTGAATGGCATGTGTGAAAACAAGTATCAGCCCAATGTTCAAAATTGGGAGACAAGTGTGAAACCTGTCAGGACTAAACAAACAGTGCCACAGCACATTAGCTGCCGCAGGTCAGATTACTCCAAAACACTGCTAGGATATGGCACCAGCTGAACCATTATTATTTCAGCTCAGCCTGATTCACAAGGGGACATTTAGACTCCAGCATTTAGCTCACGTTCTGCAGGATTCTAAAATTTGAAGTAGTACATATATCCTTTTCCAAAAAAGTGCAATATTAAAGCAATTAGCTCATTACCAAAATAGGCTGTTGAGCACCACTCCCACAGTCTCCAGGTCACTGATTCAGATCCAGCCAAGCAGAATTAACAACCAGAAGTCATTCATCATCCAATGACTGTGCGAAACGAGTTGGGGGAGGTTCTAACCCAATTCCTAGCAGGTTTGTGACCATGTCACCAAAACCACCATGCAATGTTTGTCAGACTCAGCACGGCATTAAGACATCAATTTGCCCTTTCATCCCAAAGGATGGCTCTTCCAGCCAGAATAAGGCACAAGCATGCTAGCATGAGAGCAGCACGGTTCAAAATGTCACCCTGGCTCTGCCTACATGGTACCTGATCTATGGAGAGAGAGGATTCACTCACAAGCCGGCACTTTTCCATGAGAGCCAAGTTCAGTGTAAAGATACACTTCCACTAACAAAGGTGACTGCATCCAAGGAGAATGTATTTCCAGAAATGGTTTTCATCAAGTTTCAGAGTAGCAGCCGTGTTAGTCTGTATCCGCAAAAAGAAAAGGAGGACTTGTGGCACCTTAGAGACTAACAAATTTATTTGAGCATAAGCTTTCCTGAGCTACAGCTCACTTCAAGGAATGCATCTGATGAAGTGAGCTGTAGCTCACGAAAGCTTATGCTCAAATAAATTTGTTAGTCTCTAAGGTGCCACAAGTCCTCCTGTTCTCTTTGTGGTTTTCATCAAGTGGTTATATGTTACTCCAAAATAAATCCTTAGAGGCAGACATATTTCATTGAAAGGGACACATTTTTCTACCTAAATTGCTCCCTCTGCTCCAGATTACTAGAATATAAAGATTAAGTTCTATTTACTGATTGCTTTGGACAATAGAAAACAAAGATGCAGGTTTCACTTTGAAGCGCTCAGGGCTGCAGTGTTTGG